>NW_027621087.1:15000-39487 GCF_964198595.1 Lampetra fluviatilis
GTGTGTGTGTGTCTGTGTGTGTGTGTGTGTGTCTGAGTGTGTGTGTGTGTGTGTCTGAGTGTGTGTCTGTGTGTGTGTCTATGTGCTCACGTGTCTATGACGCTGTGTGAGTGTGTGTGTGTGTCTGTGTGTGTGTCTGTGTGTGTGTCTGTGTGTCTGTGTGAGTGTGTGTGTCTGTGTGTGTGTGTCTGTGTGTGTGTCTATCTGCTCACGTGTCTATGACGCTGAGTGAGTGAGTGTGTGTGTCTGTGTGTGTGTCTGAGTGTGTGTGTCTGTGTGTGTATCTATCTGCTCACGTGTCTATGACGTTGTGTGAGTGAGTGTGTGTGTCTGTGTGTGTGTCTGAGTGTGTGTGTCTGTGTGTGTGTCTATGTGCTCACGTGTCTATGACGCTGTGTGAGTGTGTCTGTCTGTGTGTCTGAGTGTGTGTGTCTGTGTGTGTGTCTGTGTGTGTGTGTGTCTGTGTGTGTGTCTGTGTGTGTGTGTGTCTGTGTGTGTGTCTGTGTGTCTGTGTGTGTGTGTCTGTGTGTGTGTGTCTGTGTGTGTGTGTCTGTGTGTGTGTGTCTGTGTGTGTGTCTGAGTGTGTGTGTCTGTGTGTGTGTGTCTATCTGCTCACGTGTCTATGACGCTGTGTGAGTGTGTGTGTGACTTTGTGTGTGTGTGTGTGTCTGTGTGTGTGTGTCTGTGTGTGTGTGTCTGTGTGTGTGTGTCTGTGTGTGTGTGTCTGTGTGTGTGTCTGAGTGTGTGTGTCTGTGTGTGTGTGTCTATCTGCTCACGTGTCTATGACGCTGTGTGAGTGTGTGTGTGACTTTGTGTGTGTGTGTGTGTCTGTGTGTGTGTGTCTGTGTGTGTGTGTCTGTGTGTGTGTGTGTCTGTGTGTGTGTCTGAGTGTGTGTGTCTGAGTGTGTGTGTCTATCTGCTCACGTGTCTATGACGCTGTGTGAGTGAGTGTCGATGTGCTGCATGGCCACGCGGTACGCCGCGTGCGGGTGACCCTGCTCAGCCGCTCGCCTGGTGGACATGGGGGGTGGACACGGGGGGGGGTGGACAAGGGGGGGTGGACAAGGGGAGGGAGTGTCTAACAGAGTGAATGACTGGCTGAGTGAGTGTGTGACTGAGTGAGTGTGTGACTGAGTAAGTGTTTGAGTGAGTGACTCGCTGAGTGAGTGTCTGAGTGAGTGACTGAGTGAGTGAGTGTCTGACTGAGTGAGTGTCTGACTGAGTGACTGACTGAGTGAGTGACTGAGTGAGTGACTGAGTGACTGAGTGAGTGACTGACTGACTGACTGAGTGACTGACTGACTGAGTGACTGACTGACTGACTGAGTGACTGAGTGAGTGAGTGTCTGACTGAGTGAGTGTCTGACTGAGTGAGTGTCTGACTGAGTGACTGAGTGAGTGAGTGTCTGACTGAGTGAGTGTCTGAGTGAGTGTCTGACTGAGTGACTGACTGAGTGAGTGACTGAGTGAGTGACTGAGTGACTGAGTGAGTGACTGACTGACTGAGTGACTGACTGACTGAGTGACTGACTGACTGAGTGACTGAGTGAGTGAGTGTCTGACTGAGTGAGTGTCTGAGTGAGTGTCTGACTGAGTGTCTGACTGAGTGAGTGTCTGACTGAGTGACTGACTGAGTGAGTGACTGAGTGACTGAGTGACTGACTGACCGAGTGACTGAGTGAGTGACTGAGTGACTGACTGAGTGACTGACTGACTGAGTGACTTAGTGAGTGAGTGACTGACTGAGTGACTGAGTGAGTGAGTGACTGACTGAGTGAGTGACTGAGTGAGTGACTGAGTGACTGACTGAGTGAGTGTCTGACTGAGTGAGTGTCTGAGTGAGTGACTGACTGAGTGACTGACTGAGTGAGTGACTGAGTGACTGAGTGACTGAGTGAGTGACTGAGTGAGTGACTGAGTGAGTGACTGAGTGAGTGACTGACTGAGTGTGTGACTGAGTGAGTGTGTGACTGAGTGAGTGTCTAACTGAGTAAGTGTTTGAGTGAGTGACTCGCTGAGTGAGTGTCTGAGTGAGTGACTGAGTGAGTGAGTGTCTGACTGAGTGAGTGTCTGACTGAGTGACTGACTGAGTGAGTGACTGAGTGAGTGACTGAGTGACTGAGTGAGTGAGTGACTGACTGACTGACTGAGTGACTGACTGACTGAGTGAGTGACTGACTGACTGACTCACTGAGTGACTGAGTGAGTGAGTGTCTGACTGAGTGAGTGTCTGACTGAGTGAGTGTCTGACTGAGTGACTGAGTGAGTGAGTGTCTGACTGAGTGAGTGTCTGAGTGAGTGTCTGACTGAGTGACTGACTGAGTGAGTGACTGAGTGAGTGACTGAGTGACTGAGTGAGTGACTGACTGACTGACTGACTGACTGAGTGACTGACTGACTGACTGACTGACTGAGTGACTGAGTGAGTGAGTGTCTGACTGAGTGAGTGTCTGAGTGAGTGTCTGACTGAGTGTCTGACTGAGTGAGTGTCTGACTGAGTGACTGACTGAGTGAGTGACTGAGTGACTGAGTGACTGACTGACCGAGTGACTGAGTGAGTGACTGAGTGACTGACTGAGTGACTGACTGACTGAGTGACTTAGTGAGTGAGTGACTGACTGAGTGACTGAGTGAGTGAGTGACTGACTGAGTGAGTGACTGAGTGAGTGACTGAGTGACTGACTGAGTGAGTGTCTGACTGAGTGAGTGTCTGAGTGAGTGACTGACTGAGTGACTGACTGAGTGAGTGACTGAGTGACTGAGTGAGTGACTGAGTGAGTGACTGACTGAGTGACTGACTGAGTGTGTGACTGAGTGAGTGTGTGACTGAGTGAGTGTCTAACTGAGTAAGTGTTTGAGTGAGTGACTCGCTGAGTGAGTGTCTGAGTGAGTGACTGAGTGAGTGTCTGACTGAGTGAGTGTCTGACTGAGTGACTGACTGAGTGAGTGACTGAGTGAGTGACTGAGTGACTGAGTGAGTGACTGACTGACTGACTGAGTGACTGACTGACTGACTGAGTGACTGACTGACTGACTGACTGACTGAGTGACTGAGTGAGTGAGTGTCTGATTGAGTGAGTGTCTGACTGAGTGAGTGTCTGACTGAGTGACTGAGTGAGTGAGTGTCTGACTGAGTGAGTGTCTGAGTGAGTGTCTGACTGAGTGACTGACTGAGTGAGTGACTGAGTGAGTGACTGAGTGACTGAGTGAGTGACTGACTGACTGAGTGACTGACTGACTGAGTGACTGACTGACTGACTGAGTGACTGAGTGAGTGAGTGTCTGACTGAGTGAGTGTCTGAGTGAGTGTCTGACTGAGTGTCTGACTGAGTGAGTGTCTGACTGAGTGACTGACTGAGTGAGTGACTGAGTGAGTGACTGAGTGACTGAGTGAGTGACTGACTGACTGACTGAGTGAGTGACTGACTGACTGAGTGAGTGACTGACTGACTGACTGAGTGACTGAGTGAGTGAGTGTCTGACTGAGTGAGTGTCTGACTGAGTGAGTGTCTGACTGAGTGACTGAGTGAGTGAGTGTCTGACTGAGTGAGTGTCTGAGTGAGTGTCTGACTGAGTGACTGACTGAGTGAGTGACTGAGTGAGTGACTGAGTGACTGAGTGAGTGACTGACTGACTGAGTGACTGACTGACTGAGTGACTGACTGACTGACTGACTGAGTGACTGAGTGAGTGAGTGTCTGACTGAGTGAGTGTCTGAGTGAGTGTCTGACTGAGTGTCTGACTGAGTGAGTGTCTGACTGAGTGACTGACTGAGTGAGTGACTGAGTGACTGAGTGACTGACTGACCGAGTGACTGAGTGAGTGACTGAGTGACTGACTGAGTGACTGACTGACTGAGTGACTTAGTGAGTGAGTGACTGACTGAGTGACTGAGTGAGTGAGTGACTGACTGAGTGAGTGACTGAGTGAGTGACTGAGTGACTGACTGAGTGAGTGTCTGACTGAGTGAGTGTCTGAGTGAGTGACTGACTGAGTGACTGACTGAGTGAGTGACTGAGTGACTGAGTGAGTGACTGAGTGAGTGACTGAGTGAGTGACTGACTGAGTGACTGACTGAGTGTGTGACTGAGTGAGTGTGTGACTGAGTGAGTGTCTAACTGAGTAAGTGTTTGAGTGAGTGACTCGCTGAGTGAGTGTCTGAGTGAGTGACTGAGTGAGTGAGTGTCTGACTGAGTGAGTGTCTGACTGAGTGACTGACTGAGTGAGTGACTGAGTGAGTGACTGAGTGACTGAGTGAGTGACTGACTGACTGACTGAGTGACTGACTGACTGAGTGAGTGACTGACTGACTGACTGACTGAGTGACTGAGTGAGTGAGTGTCTGATTGAGTGAGTGTCTGACTGAGTGAGTGTCTGACTGAGTGACTGAGTGAGTGAGTGTCTGACTGAGTGAGTGTCTGAGTGAGTGTCTGACTGAGTGACTGACTGAGTGAGTGACTGAGTGAGTGACTGAGTGACTGAGTGAGTGACTGACTGACTGAGTGACTGACTGACTGAGTGACTGACTGACTGACTGAGTGACTGAGTGAGTGAGTGTCTGACTGAGTGAGTGTCTGAGTGAGTGTCTGACTGAGTGTCTGACTGAGTGAGTGTCTGACTGAGTGACTGACTGAGTGAGTGACTGAGTGACTGAGTGACTGACTGACCGAGTGACTGAGTGAGTGACTGAGTGACTGACTGAGTGACTGACTGACTGAGTGACTTAGTGAGTGAGTGACTGACTGAGTGACTGAGTGAGTGAGTGACTGACTGAGTGAGTGACTGAGTGAGTGACTGAGTGACTGACTGAGTGAGTGTCTGACTGAGTGAGTGTCTGAGTGAGTGACTGACTGAGTGACTGACTGAGTGAGTGACTGAGTGACTGAGTGACTGAGTGAGTGACTGAGTGAGTGACTGAGTGAGTGACTGACTGAGTGTCTGACTGAGTGAGTGTCTGAGTGAGTGACTGACTGAGTGACTGACTGAGTGAGTGACTGAGTGACTGAGTGACTGAGTGACTGACTGAGTGAGTGACTGAGTGAGTGACTGAGTGACTGAGTGAGTGACTGACTGACTGAGTGACTGACTGAGTGACTGAGTGAGTGACTGACTGAGTGAGTGTCGGAGTGAGTGAGTGACTGACTGACTGAGTGAGTGACTGAGTGAGTGACTGACTGAGTGACTGACTGACTGACTGAGTGACTGACTGAGTGACTGACTGAGTGAGTGACTGACTGAGTGACTGACTGAGTGAGTGAGTGACTGACTGAGTGACTGACTGACTGAGTGACTGACTGACTGAGTGAGTGAGTGACTGAGTGAGTGAGTGAGTGACTGACTGACTGACTGAGTGACTGACTGACTGACTGAGTGAGTGACTGACTGACTGACTGAGTGACTGACTGACTGAGTGACTGACTGACTGACTGACTGAGTGAGTGACTGAGTGAGTGACTGACTGACTGACTGAGTGACTGAGTGACTGAGTGAGTGACTGACTGACTGACTGAGTGACTGACTGACTGAGTGAGTGACTGACTGAGTGAGTGACTGACTGACTGACTGAGTGACTGACTGACTGAGTGACTGACTGACTGACTGAGTGACTGACTGACTGACTGAGCGAGTGACTGAGTGAGTGAGTGACTGACTGACTGACTGAGTGACTGACTGACTGACTGACTGAGTGACTGACTGACTGAGTGACTGACTGATTGACTGAGTGATTGACTGAGTGAGTGAGTGACTGACTGAATGACTGACTGAGTGACTGACTGATTGACTGAGTGAGTGACTGAGTGAGTGAGTGACTGACTGACTGAGTGACTGACTGAGTGACTGACTGAGTGAGTGGTGAGTGAGTGACTGACTGAGTGAGTGTCTGAGTGAGTGACTGAGTGAGTGAGTGAGTGACTGACTGAGTGAGTGTCTGAGTGAGTGACTGAGTGAGTGAGTGACTGAGTGAGTGTCTGACTGAGTGACTGAGTGAGTGAGTGACTGACTGAGTGAGTGACTGACTGAGTGTCTGACTGAGTGAGTGACTGAGTGAGTGTCTGACTGAGTGAGTGACTGAGTGAGTGTCTGACTGAGTGAGTGACTGACTGAGTGAGTGTCTGACTGAGTGAGTGACTGACTGAGTGTCTGACTGAGTGAGTGACTGAGTGAGTGTCTGACTGAGTGACTGACTGAGTGAGTGTCTGACTGAGTGAGTGACTGACTGAGTGTCTGACTGAGTGAGTGACTGACTGAGTGAGTGACTGAGTGAGTGACTGACTGAGTGAGTGAGTGACTGACTGAGTGAGTGTCTGAGTGAGTGACTGACTGAGTGAGTGTCTGAGTGAGTGACTGACTGAGTGAGTGACTGAGTGAGTGAGTGACTGACTGAGTGAGTGACTGAGTGAGTGACTGAGTGACTGAGTGAGTGCCTGACTGAGTGAGTGAGTGTGTGACTGACTGAGTGAGTGACTGAGTGAGTGACTGACTGAGTGAGTGACTGAGTGAGTGACTGAGTGACTGTGTGACTGAGTGAGTGACTGACTGACTGAGTGACTGAGTGAGTGACTAAGTGACTGAGTGAGTGACTGACTGACTGAGTGAGTGAGTGTGTGACTGACTGAGTGAGTGACTGAGTGAGTGACTGACTGAGTGAGTGAGTGACTGACTGAGTGACTAACTGAGTGACTAACTGAGTGACTGACTGAGTGACTAACTGAGTGAATGACTAACTGAGTGACTAACTAAGTGAGTGACTGAGTGACTAACTGAGTGACTGACTGACTGAGTGAGTGACTGACTGAGT
The DNA here is from genome assembly GCF_964198595.1 of Lampetra fluviatilis. Lineage (NCBI taxonomy): Eukaryota > Metazoa > Chordata > Hyperoartia > Petromyzontiformes > Petromyzontidae > Lampetra > Lampetra fluviatilis. The sequence goes on from NW_027621087.1 coordinate 21,800, forward strand.
GACTAACTGAGTGAGTGACTAACTGAGTAACTAACTGAGTGAGTGACTAACTGAGTGACTAACTGAGTGAGTGACTAACTGAGTGACTAACTGAGTGAGTGACTGAGTGACTAACTGAGTGACTAACTGACTGAGTGACTAACTGAGTGACTAACTGAGTGAGTGACTAACTGAGTGACTAACTGAGTGAGTGACTAACTGAGTGAGTGACTAACTGAGTGACTAACTGAGTGAGTGACTAACTGAGTGACTAACTGAGTGACTAACTGAGTGACTGACTGAGTGAGTTTACTAACTGAGTGACTAACTGAGTGACTAACTGAGTGAGTGACTAACTGAGTGAGTGACTAACTGAGTGACTGAGTGAGTGACTAACTGAGTGACTAACTGAGTGACTAACTGAGTGAGTGACTAACTGAGTGACTAACTGAGTGACTAACTGAGTGACTGAGTGAGTGTCTAACTTAGTGACTAACTGAGTGACTAACTGAGTGAGTGACTAACTGAGAGACTAACTGAGTGACTAACTGAGTGACTGAGTGAGTGTCTGACTGAGTGAGTGACTGACTGAGTGTCTGACTGAGTGAGTGACTGACTGAGTGAGTGACTGAGTGAGTGACTGACTGAGTGAGTGAGTGACTGACTGAGTGAGTGTCTGAGTGAGTGACTGACTGAGTGAGTGTCTGAGTGAGTGACTGACTGAGTGAGTGACTGAGTGAGTGAGTGACTGACTGAGTGAGTGACTGAGTGAGTGACTGAGTGACTGAGTGAGTGCCTGACTGAGTGAGTGAGTGTGTGACTGACTGAGTGAGTGACTGAGTGAGTGACTGACTGAGTGAGTGACTGAGTGAGTGACTGAGTGACTGTGTGACTGAGTGAGTGACTGACTGACTGACTGAGTGAGTGACTGAGTGACTGAGTGAGTGACTGACTGAGTGAGTGAGTGTGTGACTGACTGAGTGAGTGACTGACTGAGTGAGTGAGTGACTGACTGAGTGACTAACTGAGTGACTAACTGAGTGACTGACTGAGTGACTAACTGAGTGAATGACTAACTGAGTGACTAACTAAGTGAGTGACTGAGTGACTAACTGAGTGACTGACTGACTGAGTGAGTGACTGACTGAGTGACTAACTGAGTGAGTGACTAACTGAGTAACTAACTGAGTGAGTGACTAACTGAGTGACTAACTGAGTGAGTGACTAACTGAGTGACTAACTGAGTGAGTGACTGAGTGACTAACTGAGTGACTAACTGACTGAGTGACTAACTGAGTGACTAACTGAGTGAGTGACTAACTGAGTGACTAACTGAGTGAGTGACTAACTGAGTGAGTGACTAACTGAGTGACTAACTGAGTGAGTGACTAACTGAGTGACTAACTGAGTGACTAACTGAGTGACTGACTGAGTGAGTTTACTAACTGAGTGACTAACTGAGTGACTAACTGAGTGAGTGACTAACTGAGTGAGTGACTAACTGAGTGACTAACTGAGTGAGTGACTAACTGAGTGACTAACTGAGTGACTAACTGAGTGACTAACTGAGTGACTGACTGACTGAGTGAGTGACTAACTGAGTGACTAACTGAGTGAGTGACTAACTGAGTGACTAACTGAGTGACTAACTGAGTGAGTGACTAACTGAGTGACTAACTGAGTAACTAACTGAGTGACTAACTGAGTGACTGAGTGAGTGACTAACTTAGTGACTAACTGAGTGACTAACTGAGTGAGTGACTAACTGAGTGACTAACTGAGTGACTAACTGAGTGACTGAGTGAGTGACTAACTGAGTGACTAACTGAGTGACTAACTGAGTGAGTGACTAACTGAGTGAGTGACTACCTGAGTGACTAACTGAGTGACTAACTGAGTGAGTGACTAACTGAGTGAGTGACTAACTGAGTGACTAACTGAGCGACTAACTGACTGAGTGACTAACTGAGTGACTAACTGAGTGAGTGACTAACTGAGTGACTAACTGAGTGACTAACTGAGTGAGTGACTAACTGAGTGACTAACTGAGTGACTGACTAACTGAGTGACTAACTGAGTGACTAACTGAGTGACTGACTGAGTGAGTTTACTAACTGAGTGACTAACTGAGTGACTAACTGAGTGAGTGACTAACTGAGTGAGTGACTAACTGAGTGACTAACTGAGTGACTAACTGAGTGACTAACTGAGTGAGTTTACTAACTGAGTGACTAACTGAGTGACTAACTGAGTGAGTGACTAACTGAGTGAATGACTAACTGAGTGACTGAGTGAGTGACTAACTGAGTGACTAACTGAGTGACTAACTGAGTGAGTGACTAACTGAGTGACTAACTGAGTGACTAACTGAGTGACTAACTGAGTGACTGAGTGAGTGACTAACTTAGTGACTAACTGAGTGACTAACTGAGTGAGTGACTAACTGAGTGACTAACTGAGTGACTAACTGAGTGACTGAGTGAGTGTCTGACTGAGTGAGTGACTGACTGAGTGTCTGACTGAGTGAGTGACTGACTGAGTGAGTGACTGAGTGAGTGACTGACTGAGTGAGTGAGTGACTGACTGAGTGAGTGTCTGAGTGAGTGACTGACTGAGTGAGTGTCTGAGTGAGTGACTGACTGAGTGAGTGACTGAGTGAGTGAGTGACTGACTGAGTGAGTGACTGAGTGAGTGACTGAGTGACTGAGTGAGTGCCTGACTGAGTGAGTGAGTGTGTGACTGACTGAGTGAGTGACTGAGTGAGTGACTGACTGAGTGAGTGACTGAGTGAGTGACTGTGTGACTGAGTGAGTGACTGACTGACTGAGTGACTGAGTGAGTGACTGAGTGACTGAGTGAGTGACTGACTGAGTGAGTGAGTGTGTGACTGACTGAGTGAGTGACTGACTGAGTGAGTGAGTGAGTGACTGACTGAGTGACTAACTGAGTGACTAACTGAGTGACTGACTGAGTGACTAACTGAGTGAATGACTAACTGAGTGACTAACTAAGTGAGTGACTGAGTGACTAACTGAGTGACTGACTGACTGAGTGAGTGACTGACTGAGTGACTAACTGAGTGAGTGACTAACTGAGTAACTAACTGAGTGAGTGACTAACTGAGTGACTAACTGAGTGAGTGACTAACTGAGTGACTAACTGAGTGAGTGACTGAGTGACTAACTGAGTGACTAACTGACTGAGTGACTAACTGAGTGACTAACTGAGTGAGTGACTAACTGAGTGACTAACTGAGTGAGTGACTAACTGAGTGAGTGACTAACTGAGTGACTAACTGAGTGAGTGACTAACTGAGTGACTAACTGAGTGACTAACTGAGTGACTGACTGAGTGAGTTTACTAACTGAGTGACTAACTGAGTGACTAACTGAGTGAGTGACTAACTGAGTGAGTGACTGAGTGACTAACTGAGTGAGTGACTAACTGAGTGACTAACTGAGTGACTAACTGAGTGACTGAGTGAGTGACTAACTGAGTGACTAACTGAGTGACTAACTGAGTGAGTGACTAACTGAGTGACTAACTGAGTGACTGACTGAGTGAGTGACTAACTGAGTGACTAACTGAGTGAGTGACTAACTGAGTGACTAACTGAGTGAGTGACTAACTGAGTGACTAACTGAGTAACTAACTGAGTGACTAACTGAGTGACTGAGTGAGTGACTAACTTAGTGACTAACTGAGTGACTAACTGAGTGAGTGACTAACTGAGTGACTAACTGAGTGACTAACTGAGTGACTGAGTGAGTGACTAACTGAGTGACTAACTGAGTGACTAACTGAGTGAGTGACTAACTGAGTGAGTGACTACCTGAGTGACTAACTGAGTGACTAACTGAGTGAGTGACTAACTGAGTGAGTGACTAACTGAGTGACTAACTGAGTGACTAACTGACTGAGTGACTAACTGAGTGACTAACTGAGTGAGTGACTAACTGAGTGACTAACTGAGTGACTAACTGAGTGAGTGACTAACTGAGTGACTAACTGAGTGACTGACTAACTGAGTGACTAACTGAGTGACTAACTGAGTGACTGACTAAATGAGTTTACTAACTGAGTGACTAACTGAGTGACTAACTGAGTGAGTGACTAACTGAGTGAGTGACTAACTGAGTGACTAACTGAGTGACTAACTGAGTGAGTGACTAACTGAGTGACTAACTGAGTGACTAACTGAGTGACTGAGTGAGTGACTAACTTAGTGACTAACTGAGTGACTAACTGAGTGACTAATTGAGTGAGTGACTAACTGAGTGACTAACTGAGTGACTAACTGAGTGACTAACTGAGTGACTGAGTGAGTGACTAACTTAGTGACTAACTGAGTGACTAACTGAGTGAGTGACTAACTGAGTGAGTGACTAACTGAGTGACTAACTGAGTGACTGAGTGAGTGACTAACTGAGTGACTAACTGAGTGACTAACTGAGTGAGTGACTAACTGAGTGAGTGACTAACTGAGTGACTAACTGAGTGAGTGACTAACTGAGTGAGTGACTAACTGAGTGACTAACTGAGTGACTAACTGAGTGAGTGACTAACTGAGTGAGTGACTAACTGAGTGACTAACTGAGTGAGTGACTAACTGAGTGACTAACTGAGTGACTAACTGAGTGACTAACTGAGTGACTAACTGAGTGAGTGACTAACTGAGTGAGTGACTAACTGAGTGACTAACTAAGTGAGTGACTAACTGAGTGACTAACTGAGTGACTAACTGAGTGACTGACTGAGTGAGTTTACTAACTGAGTGACTAACTGAGTGACTAATTGAGTGAGTGACTAACTGAGTGAGTGACTAACTGAGTGACTAACTGAGTGAGTGACTAACTGAGTGACTAACTGAGTGACTAACTGAGTGACTAACTGAGTGACTGAGTGAGTGACTAACTTAGTGACTAACTGAGTGACTAACTGAGTGAGTGACTAACTGAGTGACTAACTGAGTGACTAACTGAGTGACTAACTGAGTGACTGAGTGAGTGACTAACTGAGTGACTAACTGAGTGACTAACTGAGTGAGTGACTAACTGAGTGAGTGACTAACTGAGTGACTAACTGAGTGACTAACTGAGTGAGTGACTAACTGAGTGAGTGACTAACTGAGTGACTAACTGAGTGACTAACTGAGTGAGTGACTAACTGAGTGAGTGACTAACTGAGTGACTAACTGAGTGACTAACTGAGTGACTAACTGAGTGACTAACTGAGTGACTAACTGAGTGAGTGACTAACTGAGTGACTAACTGAGTGACTAACTGAGTGAGTGACTAACTGAGTGACTAACTGAGTGAGTGACTAACTGAGTGACTAACTGAGTGACTAACTGAGTGACTGACTGACTGAGTGAGTGACTAACTGAGTGACTAACTGAGTGAGTGACTAACTGAGTGACTAACTGAGTGAGTGACTAACTGAGTGACTAACTGAGTGACTAACTGAGTGACTGAGTGAGTGACTAACTGAGTGACTAACTGAGTGACTAACTGAGTGAGTGACTAACTGAGTGAGTGACTAACTGAGTGACTAACTGAGTGACTAACTGAGTGAGTGACTAACTGAGTGAGTGACTAACTGAGTGACTAACTGAGTGACTAACTGAGTGAGTGACTAACTGAGTGAGTGACTAACTGAGTGACTAACTGAGTGACTAACTGAGTGAGTGACTAACTGAGTGACTAACTGAGTGACTAACTGAGTGAGTGACTAACTGAGTGACTAACTGAGTGACTAACTGAGTGAGTGACTAACTGAGTGACTAAATGAGTGAGTGACTAACTGAGTGACTAACTGAGTGACTAACTGAGTGACTGACTGACTGAGTGAGTGACTAACTGAGTGACTAACTGAGTGAGTGACTAACTGAGTGACTAACTGAGTGAGTGACTAACTGAGTGACTAACTGAGTGACTAACTGAGTGACTAACTGAGTGACTAACTGAGTGACTAACTGAGTGACTAACTGAGTGAGTGACTAACTGAGTGACTAACTGAGTGACTAACTGAGTGACTAACTGAGTGACTAACTGAGTGACTAACTGAGTGACTAACTGAGTGAGTGACTGAGTGACTAACTGAGTGACTAACTGAGTGACTAACTGAGTGAGTGACTAACTGAGTGACTAACTGAGTGACTAACTGAGTGACTAACTGAGTGACTAACTGAGTGACTAACTGAGTGACTAACTGAGTGACTAACTGAGTGACTAACTGAGTGAGTTTCTGACCGGAACCATTTGTGAGCCTCCTCTGAGTTCTTCTCCAGACCCAGACCTGCACAACCACAACCACAACAACATCAACAACATCAACATCAACAACATCAACATCAACAACAACAACATCAACAACAACAACATCAACATCATCAACAACAACATCAACATCAACAACAACAACATCATCAACAACATCAACATCAACAACAACAACATCAACATCAACAACATCAACATCAACAACATCAACATCATCAACAACAACATCAACATCAACAACAACAACATCAACAACAACAACATCAACATCAACAACATCAACATCAACAACATCAACATCAACAACAACAACATCAACATCAACATCAACAACATCAACATCAACAACAACAATATCAACATCATCAACATCAACATCAACATCAACAACATCAACATCAACAACATCAACATCAACAACATCAACATCAACAACAACAACATCAACATCAACAACATCAACATCAACATCAACAACATCATCAACATCAACAACATCATCAACAACATCAACAACAACATCAACAACAACATCAACATCAACAACATCAACAACATCAACAACAACATCAACAACATCAACAACATCAACATCAACATCATCAACATCAACAACATCAACATCAACAACATCAACATCAACAACATCAACAACAACATCAACATCAACAACATCAACAACATCAACATCAACATCATCAACATCAACAACATCATCAACAACATCAACATCAACAACATCAACAACATCAACATCAACATCATCAACATCATCAACATCAACATCATCAACATCAACATCATCAACATCATCAACATCAACATCAACATCATCAACATCATCAACATCAACAACATCAACAACATCAACATCAACATCATCAACATCATCAACATCAACATCATCAACATCAACAACATCAACATCAACATCAACAACAACAACAACATCAACAACATCAACATCAACAACATCAACAACATCAACATCAACAACATCAACATCAACAACATCAACAACATCAACATCAACAACATCAACATCAACAACATCAACATCAACAACATCAACATCATCAACAACATCAACATCATCAACATCATCAACATCAACAACATCAACATCAACAACATCAACATCAACAACATCAACATCAACAACATCAACAACATCATCAACATCAACAACATCAACATCATCAACAACAACATCAACATCATCATCAACATCATCAACATCATCATCAACATCAACAACAACATCAACAACAACAACATCAACAACAACATCAACAACAACAACATCAACAACATCATCAACAACATCATCAACAACAACAACATCAACATCATCAACATCAACAACAACATCATCAACAACAACATCAACAACATCATCAACAACAACATCAACAACAACATCAACAACAACAACATCAACAACATCATCAACAACATCATCAACAACAACAACATCAACATCATCAACATCAACAACAACAACATCAACAACATCATCAACAACATCATCAACAACAACAACATCAACATCATCAACATCAACATCATCAACATCAACATCATCAACATCAACATCATCAACATCATCAACAACAACATCAACATCATCATCAACATCATCAACATCAACATCATCAACATCAACATCATCAACATCAACATCATCAACATCAACAACAACAACATCAACATCATCAACATCATCAACATCATCAACATCAACATCATCAACATCAACATCAACAACATCATCAACAACAACATCAACAACAACATCAACAACAACAACATCAACATCATCAACATCAACATCATCAACAACATCAACATCAACAACATCAACAACATCAACAACATCAACATCAACAACATCAACAACATCAACAACATCAACAACATCATCAACAACATCAACATCAACAACATCAACAATATCAACAACATCAACATCATCAACAACAACAACAACATCAACAACAACATCAACAACATCAACATCAACATCATCAACAACAACATCAACATCAACAACATCAACATCAACATCATCCACAACAACATCAACAACAACATCAACAACAACCACAACAATTTCAACAACAACAACATCAACAACATCAACAACAACAACCACAACAACATCAACAATAAAAACAACATCAACAACATCAACAACAACCACAACAAAAACAACAACTTCCATTATCACCACAACAACAACATCATCAACAACAACATCAACAACATCAACACCCACTCACCCACTCACTCACCACCACCCACTCACTCACCACCACCCACTCACCACCACCACCCACTCACCACCACCCACTCACTCACCACCACCACCCACTCACTCACTCACCACCACCCACTCACTCACCACCACCACCCACTCACTCACCACCACCCACTCACTCACCACCACCCACTCACCACCACCACCCACTCACCACCACCCACTCACTCACCACCACCACCCACTCACTCACTCACTCACCACCACTCACTCACCACCACCACCCACTCACCACCACCCACTCACTCACCACCACCACCCACTCACTCACTCACCACCACCCACTCACTCACCACCACCACCCACTCACTCACCACCACCCACTCACTCACCACCACCACCCACTCACCACCACCCACTCACTCACCACCACCACCCACTCACTCACTCACCACCACCCACTCACTCACCACCACCACCCACTCACTCACCACCACCCACTCACTCACCACCACCCACTCACTCACCACCACCCACACACTCACTCACCACCACTCACCACCACCACCCACTCACTCACCACCACCCACTCACTCACCACCACCCACTCACTCACCACCACCCACTCACTCACCACCACCCACTCACTCACCACCACCCACTCACTCACCACCACCCACTCACTCACCACCACCCACTCACTCACCACCACTCACTCACCACCACCACCCACTCACTCACCACCACCCACTCACTCACCACCACACACTCACTCACTCACCACCACCCACTCACTCACCACCACCACCCACCCACTCACCACCACCCACACACTCATCACCACTCACTCACCACCACCCACTCACTCACTCACCACCAACACACTCACCACCCACTCACTCACTCACCACCACCCACTCACTCACCACCCACTCACTCACCACCACCCACTCACTCACCACCACCCACTCACTCACTCACCACCACCCACTCACTCACCACCACTCACTCACCACCACCACCCACTCACTCACTCACCACCACCCACTCACCACCACCACCCACTCACTCACCACCACCCACTCACTCACCACCACATCACTCACTCACCACCACACACTCACTCACTCACCACCACTCACTCACCACCACCCACTCACTCACCACCACACTCACTCACCACCACTCACTCACCACCACCACCCACTCACTCACCACCACCCACTCACTCACCACCACTCACTCACTCACCACACACTCACTCACTCACCACCACTCACTCACCGACCACCCACTCACTCACCACCACACTCACTCACCATCACCCACTCACTCACCACCACCCACTCACTCACTCACCACCCACTCACACACCACCACCCACTCACTCACCACCACCCACTCACTCACCACCACCCACTCACTCACCACCACCCACTCACTCACCACCACCCACTCACTCACCACCACCCACTCACTCACCACCACCCACTCACTCACCACCACTCACTCACCACCACCCACTCACTCACCACCACCCACTCACTCACTCACCACCACCCACTCACTCACCACCACCCACTCACCACCACCCACTCACTCACCACCACCCACTCACTCACCACCACCCACTCACTCACCACCACTCACTCACCACCACCCACTCACTCACCACCACTCACTCACCACCACCCACTCACTCACCACCACCCACTCACTCACCACCACTCACTCACCACCACCCACTCACTCACCACCCACTCACTCACCACCACTCACTCACTCACCACCACTCACTCACCACCACTCACTCACCACCACCCACTCACTCACCACCACCCACTCACTCACCACCACCCACTCACTCACCACCCACTCACTCACTCACCACCACCCACTCACTCTCCACCACCCACTCACTCACCACCCACTCACTCACTCACCACCACTCACTCACCACCACCCACTCACTCACCACCACCCACTCACTCACCACCACTCACTCACCACCACCCACTCACTCACCACCACCCACTCACTCACCACCCACTCACTCACCACCACACACTCACTCACACACCACCCACCCACTCACTCACCACCACCCACTCACTCACCACCACCCACTCACCACCCACTCACTCACTGACCACCACCCACTCACTCACCACCACCCACTCACTCACCACCACCCACTCACTCACCACCCACTCACTCACCACCACCCACTCACTCACCACCACCCACACACTCACTCACTCACCACCCACCCACTCACCACCACCCACTCACTCACCACCACCCACTCACTCACCACCACCCACACACACTCACTCACTCACCACCCACCCACTCACTCACCACCCACTCACTCACCACCACCCACTCACTCACCACCACCCACACACTCACTCACCACCCACTCACTCACCACCACCCACTCACTCACCACCACCCACTCACTCACTCACCACCACCCACTCACCACCCACTCACTCACTCACCACCACCCACTCACTCACCACCACCCACACACTCACTCACCACCCACTCACTCACCACCACCCACTCACTCACCACCACTCACTCACCACCACCCACTCACTCACCACCACCCACTCACTCACCACCACCCACTCACTCACCACCACCACTCACCACCACACACTCACTCACCACCACCCACCCACTCACTCACCACCACCCACTCACTCACCACCACCCACTCACCACCCACTCACTCACTGACCACCACCCACTCACTCACCACCACCCACTCACTCACCACCACCCACTCACTCACTCACCACCACCCACTCACTCACCACCCACTCACTCACCACCACCCACTCACTCACCACCACCCACTCACTCACCACCACTCACTCACCACCACCCACTCACTCACCACCACCCACTCACTCACCACCACCCACTCACTCACCACCCACTCACTCACCACCACCCACTCACTCACCACCACCCACCCACTCACTCACCACCACCCACTCACTCACCACCACCCACTCACTCACCACCACCCACCCACTCACTCACCACCACCCACTCACTCACCACCACCCACTCACCACCCACTCACTCACTGACCACCACCCACTCACTCACCACCACCACTCACTCACCACCACCCACTCACTCACCACCCACTCACTCACCACCACCCACTCACTCACCACCACCACCCACTCACCACCACCCACTCACTCACCACCCACTCACTCACCACCACCCACTCACTCACCACCACTCACTCACCACCACCCACTCACTCACCACCACCCACTCACTCACCACCACCCACTCACTCACCACCCACTCACTCACCACCACCCACTCACTCACCACCACCCACTCACTCACCACCACTCACTCACCACCACCCACTCACTCACCACCACCCACTCACTCACCACCACCCACTCACTCACCACCACCCACTCACTCACCACCACCCACCCACTCACTCACCACCCACTCACTCACCACCACCCACTCACTCACCACCACCCACTCACTCACCACCACCCACTCACTCACACCACCCCACTCACTCACCACCACACACTCACTCCCACCACCCACCACTCACTCACTCACCACCACCCACTCACCACCACCCACTCACTCACCACCCACTCACTCACTACCACCACCCACCTCACTCACCACCACCCACTCACCACCACTCACTCACTCACCACCACCCACTCACTCACCACCACCCACACTCACCACCACCCACTCACTCACTCACCACCCACTCACTCACCACCACTCACTCACCACCACCCACTCACTCACCACCACCCACTCACTCACCACCACCCACTCACTCACCACCACCCACTCACTCACCACCCACTCACTCACTCACCACCACCCACTCACTCACCACCACCCACTCACTCACCACCACCCACTCACTCACCACCACCCACTCACTCACCACCACCCACTCACTCACCACCACCCACTCACTCACCACCACCCACTCACTCACCACCACCCACTCACTCACCACCACCCACTCACTCACCACCCCACACACTCACTCACTCACCACCACCCACTCACTCACCACCACCCACTCACTCACCACCACCCACTCACTTCACCACCACCCACTCACTCACCACCACCCACTCACTCACACACCACCCACTCACTCACCACCACCCACTCACTCACCACCACCCACTCACTCACCACCACCCACTCACTCACCCACCACCACTCACTCACCACACCACCCACTCACTCACCACCCACTCACTCACTCACCACCACCCACTCACCACCACCCACTCACTCACCACCACCCACTCACTCACCACCACCCACCCACTCACTCACCACCACCCACTCACTCACCACCACCCACTCACTCACCACCACCCACTCACTCACCACCACCCCCACTCACCACCACACCACTCACTCACCACCCACTCACTCACTCACCCACCACTCACTCACTCACCACCCCACTCACTCACCACCACACCACTCACTCACCACCACCCACTCACTCACCACCACCCACTCACTCACCACCCCTCACTCACCACCACCCACACACTCACTCACTCACCACCACCCACTCACTCACCACCACCCACCACTCACTCACACCACCCACTCACTCACCACCACCCACTCACTCACCACCACCACTCACTCACCACCCACCCACTCACCACCACTCACTCACCACTCACTCACTCACACCACCCACTCACTCACCACCACCCACTCACTCACCACCACCCACTCACCACCACCCACTCACTCACCACCACTCACTCACCACTCACTCACTCACCACCACCCACTCACTCACCACCACTCACTCACTCACCACCACCCACTCACTCACCACCACTCACTCACTCACCACCACCCACTCACTCACCACCACCCACTCACTCACCACCCACTCACTCACCACCCACTCACTCACCACCCACTCACTCACCACCACCCACTCACCACCACCCACTCACTCACTCACCACCACCCACTCACTCACCACCACCCACTCACTCACCACCACCCACACACTCACTCACTCACCACCACCCACTCACTCACCACCACCCACTCACTCACCACCACCACTCACTCACCACCACCCACTCACTCACCACCACCCACTCACTCACCACCACCCACTCACTCACCACCACCCACTCACTCACCACCACCCACACACTCACTCACTCACCACCACCCACTCACTCACCACCACCCACTCACTCACCACCACCCACTCACTCACCACCACCCACTCACTCACCACCACCCACTCACTCACCACCACCCACTCACTCACCACCCACTCACTCACTCACCACCACCCACTCACCACCACCCACTCACTCACCACCACCCACTCACTCACCACCACCCACACACTCACTCACTCACCACCACCCACTCACTCACCACCCACTCACTCACTCACCACCACCCACTCACTCACTCACCACCCACTCACTCACCACCACCCACTCACTCACCACCACCCCACTCACTCACCACCACCCACTCACTCACCACCACCCACTCACTCACTCACCACCCACTCACTCACCACCCACTCACTCACCACCCACTCACTCACTCACCACCCACTCACTCACCACCACCCACACACTCACCACCCACTCACTCACCACCACCCACTCACTCACTCACCACCACCCACTCACTCACCACCACCCACTCACTCACCACCACCCACTCACTCACCACCACCCACACACTCACTCACTCACCACCACCCACTCACTCACCACCACCCACTCACTCACCACCACCCACTCACTCACCACCACCACACTCACTCACCACCACCCACTCACTCACCACCACCCACACACTCACTCACTCACCACCACCCACTCACTCACCACCACCCACTCACTCACCATCACCCACTCACTCACCACCACCCACTCACTCACCACCACCCACTCACTCACCACCACCCACTCACTCACCACCACCCACTCACTCACCACCACCCACTCACTCACCACCACCCACTCACTCACCACCCACTCACTCACTCACCACCACCCACTCACTCACCACCACCCACTCACTCACCACCACCCACTCACTCACCACCCACTCACTCACTCACCACCACCCACTCACTCACCACCACCCACTCACTCACCACCACCCACTCACTCACCACCACCACCCACACACTCACTCACTCACCACCACCCACTCACTCACCACCACCCACTCACTCACCACCACCCACTCACTCACTCACCACCACCCACTCACTCACCACCACCCACTCACTCACCACCACCCACTCACTCACTCACCACCCACTCACTCACTCACCACCCACTCACTCACCACCACCCACTCACTCACCACCACCCACTCACTCACCACCACCCACTCACTCACCACCACCCACTCACTCACCACCACCCACTCACTCACTCACCACCCACTCACTCACCACCACCCACTCACTCACCACCACCCACTCACTCACCACCCACTCACTCACTCACCACCCACTCACTCACTCACCACCCACTCACTCACCACCACCCACTCACTCTCCACCACCCACTCACTCACTCACACCCACTCACTCACCACCCACTCACTCACCACCCACTCACTCACTCACCACCCACTCACTCACCACCACCCACACACTCACCACCCACTCACTCACTCACCACCACCCACTCACTCACCATCACCCACTCACTCACCACCACCCACTCACTCACTCACCACCCACTCACTCACCACCACCCACTCACTCACTCACCACCCACTCACTCACTCACCACCCACTCACTCACCACCACCCACTCACTCACCACCCACCACTCACTCACTCACCCACCACCACCCACTCACTCACCACCACCCACTCACTCACTCACCACCCACTCACTCACCACCCACTCACTCACCACCCCCACTCACTCACTCACCACCCACTCACTCACCACCACCCACACACTCACCACCCACTCACTCACTCACCACCACCCACTCAATCACCACCACCCACTCACTCACTCACCACACACTCACTCACTCACCACCACTCACTCACCACCACCCACCCACTCACCACCACCCCACCACCCACCACTCACCACCACCACCCACTCACCACCACCACCCACTCACTCACCACCACCCACTCAATCACCACCACCCACTCACTCACTCACCACCACCCACTCACTCACCACCACTCACTCACCACCACCACCCACTCACCACCACCCACTCACTCACCACACACTCACTCACTCACCACACACTCACTCACCACCACCACCCACTCACCACCACCACCCACTCACTCACCACCACCCACTCAATCACCACCACCCACTCACTCACTCCACCACCCCCACTCACTCACCACCACTCACCTCACCACCACCACCCACTCACCACCACCCACTCACTCACCACACACTCACTCACCACCACACACTCACTCACCACCACACTCACTCACCACCACCCCACCCACTCACTCACCACCACCCACTCACTCACCACCACACACTCACTCACCACCACCCACTCACTCACTCACCACCCACACACTCACCACCACTCACTCACTCACCACCCACACACACACTCACTCACCACCCACACACACACTCACCACCACCACACACACTCACTCACCACCCACTCACTCACTCACCACCACCACACACTCACCACCACCCACCCACTCACTCACCACCCACTCACTCACCACCACCACCCACCCACTCACTCACCACCCACTCACTCACCACCACCCACTCACTCACCACCACCCACACACTCACTCACCACCCACTCACTCACCACCACCCACCCACTCACTCACCACCCACTCACTCACCACACCACCACTCACTCACCACCACCCACACACTCACCACCACCACACACTCACTCACCACCCTCACACTCACTCACCACCACCCACACACTCACCACCACCCACTCACTCACTCACTACCCACACACACTCACCACACACTGACCACTCACCACCCGCTCACCACCACTCACTCACCACTCACTCACCACTCACCACCACTCACCACTCACTCACCACTCACCACCACTCACCACCACACCACCCACCCACTCACACACTCACTCACTCACTCACCCACCCACCCACACACTCACTCACTCACCCCACCCACCACCCCACTCACTCACCCACCCACCCCACCCACTCACTCACCCACCCACCCACACACTCACCCACTAACCCACTCACACACTCACTCACCCACACACTCACCCACACACTCACCACTCACCACCACTCACCACTCACTCACCACTCACTCACCACACACTCACCACTCACTCACCACACACTCACCACTCACTCACCACACACTCACCACCACCCACCCACGACACTCACTCACTCACCCACCCACCCACACACTCACTCACCCACCCACCCACACACTCACCCACTAATCCACTCACACACCTCACTCACCCACACACTCACTCACCACTCACCACACACTCACCCACAGCTCCTCACCCTGCATGTAATCTCTGCCCCCAGGGCGTGTTGTGGCGAGGGGTAGCCCAGGTGCGAGTAGGTCACGTGACCTCACCACTCACTCACTCACTCACCACTCACTCACCACTCACTCACCACACACTCACCACTCACTCACCACTCACTCACCACACACTCACCACTCCACTCACCACTCCACCACCCACCCACCCACACACTCACTCACTCACTCACCCACCCACCCACACACTCACTCACCCACCCACCCACACACTCACCCACTAACCCACTCACACACTCACTCACCCACACACTCACACTCACTCACCACTCACCACTCACTCACCACTCACTCACCACTCACTCACCACACACTCACCACACACTCACCACTCACTCACCACTCACTCACCACTCACCACCCACCCACACACTCACTCCTCACCTCACCCACCCACCCACACACTCACTCACTCACCCACCCACCCACACACTCACCCACTAACCCACTCACACACTCACTCACCCACCCACCCACACACTCACTCACCCACCCACCCACACACTCACCCACTAATCCACTC
>NW_027621088.1:0-30000 GCF_964198595.1 Lampetra fluviatilis
TGGGGGTTGGAGGGTGGGGGGGGGTTGGAGGGTGGGGGGGTTTGGAGGGGGCGGTTGGAAGGGGGGGGTTAGAGGTTGAGGGGGGGGGGGTTGGAGGGTGAGGGGGGGGTGGAAGGGGGGGGTGAGGGGGTGGGGGTTGGAGGGTGGGGGGGGGTTGGAGGGTGGGGGGGTTTGGAGGGGGCGGTTGGAAGGGGGGGGTTAGAGGTTGAGGGGGGGGGGTTGGAGGGTGAGGGGGGGTTAGAGGGGGGGGGGGTTGGAGGGGGGGGTTTGGAGGGTGAGGGGGGGTTTGAAGGGGGGGGGGTGGAAGGGGTTGGAGGGTGAGGGGGGGGGGTTTGGAGGGGGGGGGTTTGAAGGGGGGGTTAGAGGGGGGGGTGTTGGAGGGTGAGGGGGGGGGTTGAAGGGGGGGTTAGAGGGGGGGGGGGGTTGGAGGATGAGGGGGGGGGTTTGAAGGGGGGGTTAGAGGGGGGGGGGGGGGTTGGAGGCTGAGGGGGGGGGTTTGAAGGGGGGGTTAGAGGGGGGGGGTGTTGGAGGGTGAGGGGGGGGGTTTGAAGGGGGGGTTAGAGGGGGGGGGGGGGGGTTGGAGGCTGAGGGGGGGGGTTTGAAGGGGGGGTTAGAGGGGGGGGTGTTGGAGGGTGAGGGGGGGGGTTTGAAGGGGGGGGTTAGAGGGGGGGGGGGGGTTGGAGGATGAGGGGGGGGTTTGAAGGGGGGGTTAGAGGGGGGGGGTTGGAGGATGAGGGGGGGGGTTTGAAGGGGGGGTTAGAGGGGGGGGGTGTTGGAGGGTGAGGGGGGGGGTTGAAGGGGGGGTTAGAGGGGGGGGGGGGTTGGAGGATGAGGGGGGGGGTTGAAGGGGGGGTTAGAGGGGGGGGGGGGTTGGAGGATGAGGGGGGGGGTTTGAAGGGGGGGTTAGAGGGGGGGGTGTTGGAGGGTGAGGGGGGGGGGTTTGAAGGGGGGGTTAGAGGGGGGGGGGGGGGGTTGGAGGCTGAGGGGGGGGGTTTGAAGGGGGGGTTAGAGGGGGGGGTGTTGGAGGGTGAGGGGGGGGGTTTGAAGGGGGGGTTAGAGGGGGGGGGGGGGTTGGAGGATGAGGGGGGGGGTTTGAAGGGGGGGTTAGAGGGGGGGGGTTGGAGGATGAGGGGGGGGGTTTGAAGGGGGGGTTAGAGGGGGGGGGGGGGTTGGAGGATGAGGGGGGGGTTTGAAGGGGGGGTTAGAGGGGGGGGGTTGGAGGATGAGGGGGGGGTTTGAAGGGGGGGTTAGAGGGGGGGGTGTTGGAGGGTGAGGGGGGGGGTTGAAGGGGGGGTTAGAGGGGGGGGGGGTTGGAGGATGAGGGGGGGGGTTGAAGGGGGGGTTAGAGGGGGGGGGGGGGTTGGAGGATGAGGGGGGGGGTTTGAAGGGGGGGTTAGAGGGGGGGGGTTGGAGGATGAGGGGGGGGGTTTGAAGGGGGGGTTAGAGGGGGGGGGGTGTTGGAGGGTGAGGGGGGGGTTGAAGGGGGGGTTAGAGGGGGGGGGGGTTTGGGTAGGATGAGGGGGGGGGGTTTGAAGGGGGGGTTAGAGGGGGGGGGGTTGGAGGATGAGGGGGGGGGTTTGAAGGGGGGGTTAGAGGGGGGGGTTGGAGGATGAGGGGGGGAGGGTTGGTGGGGGCTGTGACCGTGTTTCTGGATATGGGGGAGAGTTTCTAGATATGGGGGAGGAGAGTGGATATTGGGTGACTGTGATTCTGGATATCAGGGACTGTGGTTCCGGATATCGGGGAGAGGTTCCAGATATGGGGGGGGGCGTGCCGCGCCTGGAGATCGTGTGGAGTGAATAAAACGTCGTGCATCAGCCTCTCTGTGTGTGTGTGTTGTGATGGGGGCGGGGGGGGGGGGGTGCATTGTAGCAATCATCAGGCGCGGGGGAGGGTGGGTGAGTGAGTGAGTGGGTGGGTGGGTGAGTGAGTGGGTGGGTGAGTGGGTGGGGTGAGTGAGTGAGTGGGTGAGTGGGTGGGTGAGTGAGTGGGTGGGTGGGTGGTTGAGTGAGTGAGTGGGTGGGTGAGTGGGTGGGTGGGTGGGTGGGTGAGTGGGTGGGTGGGTGAGTGGGTGGGTGGGTGGGTGAGTGAGTGGGTGGGTGAGTGTGTGGGTGGGTGAGTGGGTGGGTGGGTGAGTGGGTGAGTGAGTGGGTGGGTGAGTGGGTGGGTGGGTGGGTGAGTGGGTGGGTGAGTGGGTGAGTGAGTGGGTGGGTGGGTGAGTGGGTGGGTGGGTGGGTGAGTGGGTGGGTGGGTGGGTGGGTGGGTGAGTGAGTGAGTGAGTGGGTGGGTGAGTGAGTGGGTGAGTGAATGATTGTATGGATGGGTGAGTGAATGATTGTATGGATGGGTGAGTGAATTAGTGGATTGGTGAGTGGGTGAGTGAATGATTGGACGAATGAGTGGGTGGGTGAGTGAAAGAGTGGGTGAGTGAAAGAGTGGGTGAATGACTACATGGGTGAGTGAATGAGTGGGTGGGTGGGTGAGTGAATGAGTGGGTGATTGGATGGGTGGTAGTAGGTTTTTACCCTTTCAACTGGTACAAAACTGACACCTTTATACAAGGCATCATGTTTGAAATAACCACAACACAAGCAGTCAAAATGCAAACAAAAAGAAACAACTCTGATGATGATGAATAATGATATGCACTGTCCTTGAAGTTGATTGGTCCACACCCGAGACAGCTTTTCTTAGAGCCTAGTCTCCATTGGTGTTGGATCAGATGACACCAAAAGGCGCACAACTCAAAGACAATGCACCATCAGAGTTTGAGAGCTCGGGGTTAAGCATTTACACTATGAGACCTCTCCTTTACCAGTTGAAAGGGTAAAAACCTACTACCACTCACCCAATCATTCACCCACCCATCCAATAACTCACCCACTAATTCACTCACCCATCCAATCACCCACTCATTCACTCACCCACCCACTCATTCACTCACCCACCCACTCATTCACTCACCCATCCAATAACTCACCCACTAATTCACTCACCCATCCAATCACCCACTCATTCACTCACCCACCCACTCATTCACCCACCCATCCAATAACTCACCCACTAATTCACTCACTCACCCATCCAATCACCCACTCATTCACTCACCCACCCACTCATTCACTCACCCATCCAATAACTCACCCACTAATTCACTCACTCACCCATCCAATCACCCACTCATTCACTCACCCACCCACTCATTCACTCACCCATCCAATAACTCACCCACTAATTCACTCACCCATCCAATCACCCACTCATTCCCTCACCCACCCACTCATTCACTCACCCATCCAATAACTCACCCACTAATTCACTCACCCATCCAATCACCCACTCATTCACTCACCCACCCACTCATTCACTCACCCATCCAATAACTCACCCACTAATTCACTCACCCATCCAATCACCCACTCATTCACTCACCCACCCACTCATTCACCCACCCATCCAATAACTCACCCACTAATTCACTCACTCACCCATCCAATCACCCACTCATTCACTCACCCACCCACTCATTCACTCACCCATCCAATAACTCACCCACTAATTCACTCACCCATCCAATCACCCACTCATTCCCTCACCCACCCACTCATTCACTCACCCACCCACTCACCCACTAATTCACTCACTCACCCATCCAATCACCCACTCATTCCCTCACCCACCCACTCATTCACTCACCCATCCAATAACTCACCCACTAATTCACTCACCCATCCAATCACCCACTCATTCACTCACCCACCCACTCATTCACTCACCCATCCAATAACTCACCCACTAATTCACTCACCCATCCAATCACCCACTCATTCCCTCACCCACCCACTCATTCACTCACCCATCCAATAACTCACCCACTAATTCACTCACCCATCCAATCACCCACTCATTCACTCACCCACCCACTCATTCACTCACCCATCCAATAACTCACCCACTAATTCACTCACCCATCCAATCACCCACTCATTCACTCACCCACCCACTCATTCACCCACCCATCCAATAACTCACCCACTAATTCACTCACTCACCCATCCAATCACCCACTCATTCACTCACCCACCCACTCATTCACTCACCCATCCAATAACTCACCCACTAATTCACTCACCCATCCAATCACCCACTCATTCCCTCACCCACCCACTCATTCACTCACCCACCCACTCACCCACTAATTCACTCACTCACCCATCCAATCACCCACTCATTCCCTCACCCACCCACTCATTCACTCACCCATCCAATAACTCACCCACTAATTCACTCACCCATCCAATCACCCACTCATTCACTCACCCACCCACTCACTCACCCACCCACCCACTCACCCACCCACTCATTCACTCACTCACTCATTCACTCACCCACCCACTCACTCACCCACTCACTCACTGAAAGGGCAAAAACCTACTACCATATTTTGCCACTGGTAAAGGAGATGTCTCATAGTGATTGGGTGGGTGGGTGAGTGAATGGGTTGATCGGCCTTGGACCGGATATCCGGTGGCCGTGACGTCACACTTCCGTGTGTCCGGCTGCGTGAATGATGGAAGCCACAATCGGTGAGTGGGTGAGTGAGCTGGTGAGTTGGTGAGTGGGTGAGTGGGTGGGTGAGTGAGTGGGTGAGTGAGTGGGTGAGTGAGTGGGTGAGTGAGTTGGTGAGTGAGTGGGTGAGTGAGCTGGTGAGTTGGTGAGTGAGTGAGTGGGTGGGTGAGTGAGTGGGTGGGTGAGTGGGTGAGTGAGTGAGAGAGTTGGTGAGTGAGTGGGTGATGAGGTTGTTGAGTGGGTGAGTGTGTGAGTGAGCTGGTTAGTTGGTGAGTGAGTGAGTGGGTGAGTGAGCTGGTGAGTTGGTGAGTGGGTGAGTGAGTGAGTTGGTGAGTGAGCTGGTGAGTTGGTGAGTGAGCTGGTGAGTTGGTGGGTGAATGAGCTGGTGAGTGAGAGAGTGGGTGAGTGAGCTGGTGAGTTGGTGAGTGAGTGAGTGGGTGAGTGAGAGAGTGGGTGAGTGAGTTGGTGAGTGAGTAGGTGGGTGAGTGAGTGGGTGAGTGAGCTGGTGAGTTGGTGAGTGAGTAGGTGGGTGAGTGGGTGAGTGAGAGAGTGGGTGAGTTGGTGAGTGAGTGAGAGAGTTGGTGAGTGAGTGGGTGGGTGAGTGAGCTGGTGAGTTGGTGAGTTAGTAGGTGGGTGAGTGAGTGAGTGAGAGAGTGGGTGAGTGAGCTGGTGAGTTGGTGAGTGGGTGAGTGAGTGAGTTGGTGAGTGAGTGGGTGAGTAGGTGAGTGAGTGGGTGAGTGGGTGATGAGGTTGTTGAGTGGGTGAGTGTGTGAGTGAGCTGGTGAGTTGGTGGGTGAGTGAGCTGGTGAGTGAGAGAGTGGGTGAGTGTGTGAGTGAGAGAGTGGTGAGTGAGTTGGTGAGTGAGTAGGTGGGTGAGTGAGTGGGTGAGTGAGCTGGTGAGTTGGTGAGTGAGTAGGTGGGTGAGTGAGTGAGTGAGTTGGTGAGTTGGTGAGTGGGTGAGTGAGTGAGTGAGTTGGTGAGTGAGTGGGTGAGTAGGTGGGTGAGTGAGTGGGTGGGTGAGAGAGTTGGTGAGTGAGTGGTGAGTGAGTGGGTGAGTGAGTGGTGAGTGGGTGGGTGAGAGAGTTGGTGAGTGAGTGGTGAGTGAGTGGGTGAGTAGGTGAGTGAGTGGTCAGTGGGTGTGTGAGAGAGTGGGTGAGTGGGTGGGTGAGTGAGTGGGTGGGTGAGTGAGTGAGCTGGTGAGTGAGTGAGTGAGAGAGTGGGTGAGTGAGCTGGTGAGTGAGTGAGAGAGTTGGTGAGTGGGTGAGTAGGTGGGTGAGTGAGCTGGTGGGTGAGTGAGAGAGTTGGTGAGTGAGTGGGTGAGTAGGTGGGTGAGTGAGAGAGTTGGTGAGTGAGTGGGTGAGTAGGTGGGTGAGTGGGTGGATGAGTGAGTGAGCTGGTGAGTGGGTGGATGAGTGAGTGAGCTGGTGAGTGGGTGGATGAGTGAGTGAGCTGGTGAGTTGGTGAGTGAGTGGGTGAGTGAGTGGATGGGTGAGTGATCTGGTGAGTAGGTGAGTGAGCTGGTGGGTGGGTGAGTGAGTGGGTGGGTGAGTCTGCTGGTGAGTGAGTGAGTGAGTGGGTGAGTGAGTGGGTGGGTGAGTGGGTCAGTGGGTGGGTGGGTGGGTGAGTGGGTGAGTGGGTGGTGTGAGTGAGTGGGTGGGTGAGTGGGTGAGTGGGTGGGTGGGTGAGTGGGTGGTGTGAGTGAGTGGGTGGGTGGGTGAGTGGGTGAGTGAGTGAGTGGGTGAGTGGGTGAGTGAGTGGGTGGGTGGGTGGGTGAGTGAGTGGGTGGGTGGGTGGGTGAGTGGGTGGGTGGGTGAGTGAGTGAGTGAGTAAGTGGGTGGGTGAGTGAGTGGGTGAGTGAGTGGGTGGGTGAGTGGGTGAGTGAGTGAGTGAGTGGGTGGGTGAGTGAGTGGGTGGGTGAGGTGAGTGAATGAATGAATGAGTGGGTGGGTGATTAGATGAGTGGGTGGGTGAGTGAGTGGGTGGGTGAGTGGGTAAGTGAATGAGTGGGTGGGTGGGTGGGTGAGTGAGTGAGTGGGTGGGTGAGTGAGTGGGTGGGTGGGTGAGTGAGTGGGTGGGTGGGTGAGTGGGTGGGTGGGTGAGTGGGTGAGTGGGTGGGTGAGTGGGTGGGTGAGTGGGTGGGTGAGTGGGTGAGTGGGTGGGTGAGTGAGTGAGTGAGTGAATTAATGACTGACTGACTGAATGACTGAATGAATGACTGAATGAATGACTGACTGAATGACTAAATGAATGACTGAATGAATGAATGACTGAACGACTGAACGACTGGGTGTCTTACCCGCTGTGACATCTCCCCCCCCCCCCGTGCCAGGTCGTGATGAGTTGGTGAGTGAGTGGGTGAGTGAGTGAGTGAGTGACTGACTGACTGACTAACTGAATGACTAAATGAATGAATGACTGAATGAACGACTGAACGACTGGGTGTCTTACCCGCTGTGACGTCTCCCCCCCCCCCCCCGTGCCAGGTCGTGATGAGTTGGTGAGTGAGTGGGTGAGTGAGTGAGTGACTGACTGACTGACTAACTGAATGACTAAATGAATGAATGACTGAATGAACGACTGAACGACTGGGTGTCTTACCCGCTGTGACGTCTCCCCCCCCCCCCGTGCCAGGTCGTGATGAGTTGGTGAGTGAGTGAGTGGGTGAGTGGGTGAGTGGATGGGTGGGTGGGTGAGTGAGGGGGTGAGTGGGTGAGTGGGTGGGTGGGTGAGTGGGTGGGTGGGTTAGTGAGTGGGTGGGTGAGTGAGTGGGTGGGTGGGTGGGTGAGTGAGGGGGTGAGTGGGTGAGTGGGTGGGTGGGTGGGTGAGTGAGGGGGTGAGTGGGTGAGTGGGTGAGTGGGTGGGTGGGTGAGTGAGGGGGTGAGTGGGTGAGTGGGTGGGTGGGTGAGTGGGTGAGTGGGTGGGTGGGTGAGTGGGTGGGTGGGTGAGTGGGTGGGTGGGTGGGTGAGTGAGGGGGTGAGTGGGTGAGTGGGTGGGTGAGTGGGTGGGTGAGTGGGTGGGTGAGTGGGTGGGTGGGTGAGTGGGTGGGTGGGTGAGTGGGTGAGTGGGTGAGTGAGTGTGTGAGTGGGTGAGTGAGTGAGTGGGTGGGTGAGTGGGTGGGTGAGTGAGTGAATGAATGACTGACTGACTGACTGACTGAATGACTGACTAAATGAATGACTGAATGAATGACTGAATGAACGACTGAACGACTGGGTGTCGTACCCGCTGTGACGTCTCCCCCCCCCCACCGTGCCAGGTCGTGATGAGTTGGTGAGTGAGTGGGTGAGTGGGTGAGTGGGTGGGTGGGTGGGTGAGTGAGTGGGTGGGTGGGTGAGTGGGTGGGTGGGTGGGTGAGTGGGTGGGTGGGTGGGTGAGTGAGTGGGTGAGTGAATGACTGAGTGAGTAGATGAGTGACTGAATGAGTGAGTGACTGAATGAGTGACTGAATGAGTGAGTGAATGAATAACTGACTAAATGAATGAATGAATGAACGACTGAACGACTGGATGTCTTACCCGCTGTGACGTCTCCCCCCCCCCCGTGCCAGGTCGTGATGAGTTGGTGCGGCTGGCTGTGCTCAAGTTTGTGGAGCTCTTTCCGCGCGTCACTGTGAGCGTGGCGGGGGTCGCTCCGGGGAGAGTGAACCTCATGGGGGACCACATCGACTACAACCTGGGCGGGGTGCTGCCTGCTGTAGGTCGCCAGAGCTGGGAGGAGCGGTGACGTCACATTAGTGACGTCACACTTGTGACGTCACTACCACTACTACTACCATCACTACGACCACCACTACTACTACCACCACCGCCATCACCACCACCACAACTACCACCACCACAACCACCACACCATCACCACAACCACCGCCACAACTACCACCACCGCCACAACCGCCACAACCACCACCACAACCACCAAAACCACCACCACCACAACCACCACCACCGTCACCACCACCCCCCCCCCCCCCCCAGGCGTTGCCCCTGGTGACGGTGATGGTGGGCGGCCAATCAGGAGACGACTCGGTGACCGTGGTCTCCATGGCGACCGGCATCGGCCAATCGGAGGCCTCCTTCCTGGTGCCCACCCCCTCGCGACCCCTGACCCCCGGGGGGGAGGGGCCGCACTGGGCCAACTACGTGAAGGGGGTCGTGCAGGGGTACCCAGGTAACCATGGCAACCGGGGGGGAGGGGGGGGCAGGTTACCACGGTAACCGGGGGGGGGGGAGGGGTGGGCGGTTGGGGTGTCATGGTAACCAGAGGGAGGAGTGGTTGCCATGCAGTTTTAGTCACTGAGTGAGTGAGTGAGTGACTGAGTGAGTGAGTGAGTGACTAACTGAGTGAGTGAGTGACTGAGTGAGTGACTGAGTGAGTGAGTGACTGACTGGGTGAGTGAGTGAGTGAGTGATTGAGTGAGTGAGTGGGTGAGTGATTGAGTGAGTGAGTGACTGACTGAGTGAGTGAGTGAGTGACTGAGTGAGTGACTGAGTGAGTGACTGACTGACTGGGTGAGTGACTGAGTGAGTGAGTGGCTGAGTGAGTGGCTGAGTGAGTGAGTGACTGAGTGAGTGACTGACTGACTGAGTGACTAAGTGAATGATTGACTGAGTGAGTGACTGAGTGAGTGACTGAGTGAGTGACTGACTGAGTGAGTGACTGACTGGGTGAGTGAGTGACTGAGTGATTGATTGAGTGAGTGACTGAGTGAGTGAGTAAGTGACTGAGTGAGTGAGTGACTGAGTGACTGACTGGGTGAGTGAGTGACTGAGCGAGTGACTGAGTGAGTGAGTGAGTGAGTGAGTGGGTGAGTGACTGAGTGAATGATTGACTGAGTGAGTGACTGAGTGAGTGACTGGGTGAGTGAGTGACTGAGTGAGTGACTGACTGGGTGAGTGAGTGACTGAGTGAGTGAGTGACTGACTGACTGGGTGAGTGAGTGACTGAGTGAGTGAGTGAGTGACTGACTGGGTGAGTGAGTGACTGAGTGAGTGAGTGACTGACTGGGTGAGTGAGTGACTGAGTGAGTGAGTGACTGACTGGGTGAGTGAGTGACTGAGTGACTGACTGGGTGAGTGAGTGACTAACTGAGTGAGTGAGTGACTGAGTGAGTGAGTGAGTGACTGACTGGGTGAGTGAGTGACTGAGTGAGTGAGTGACTGACTGGGTGAGTGAGTGAGTGAGTGATTGAGTGAGTGAGTGAGTGGGTGAGTGATTGAGTGAGTGAGTGACTGACTGAGTGAGTGAGTGAGTGACCGAGTGAGTGACTGAGTGACTGAGTGAGTGACTGAGTGAGTGACTGACTGACTGGGTGAGTGACTGAGTGAGTGAGTGGCTGAGTGAGTGGCTGAGTGAGTGAGTGAATGACTGAGTGAGTGACTGACTGACTGAGTGACTAAGTGAATGATTGACTGAGTGAGTGACTGAGTGAGTGACTGACTGAGTGAGTGACTGACTGGGTGAGTGAGTGACTGAGTGAGTGAGTGACTGAGTGAGTGAGTAAGTGACTGAGTGAGTGAGTGACTGAGTGACTGACTGGGTGAGTGAGTGACTGAGCGAGTGACTGAGTGAGTGAGTGGGTGAGTGACTGAGTGAATGATTGACTGAGTGAGTGACTGAGTGAGTGACTGGGTGAGTGAGTGACTGAGTGAGTGACTGACTGGGTGAGTGAGTGACTGAGTGAGTGAGTGACTGACTGACTGGGTGAGTGAGTGACTGAGTGAGTGATTGACTGAGTGAGTGTGTGAGTGAGTGAGTGAGTGACTGACTGAGTGACTGACTGACTGAGTGACTGACTGGGTGAGTGAGTGACTGAGTGAGTGACTGACTGACTGAGTGAGTGAGTGACTGAGTGAGTGACTGAGTGAGTGACTGAGTGAGTGAGTGACTGAGTGAGTGAGTGACTGAGTGAGTGACTGACTGACTGAGTGAGTGAGTGAGTGACTGAGTGAGTGACTGAGTGAGTGAGTGACTGAGTGAGTGACTGACTGAGTGAGTGACTGACTGGGTGACTAGTTGATGTTGATGTTGTTGTTGATGTTGTTGATGTTGATGTTGTTGTTGTTGATGTTGTTGTTGTTGATGTTGTTGATGTTGTTGATGTTGTTGATGTTGTTGTTGTTGTTGTGGCTTAGTCAGACCCCTCCCAGGGTTCTGTGCGGTGGTCATCAGCTCCGTCCCGTTGGGCTCGGGCCTGTCCAGCTCCGCCGCCTTGGAAGTCGCCACTTACAGCTTCTTGCAGGGCCTGTGTCCTGGTGAGTCACCCAGTGAGTCACCCAGTGAGTCACCCAGTGAGTCACCCAGTGAGTCACCCAGTCAGTGAGTCACCCAGTGAGTGAGTCACCCTGTCAGTGAGTCACTCACTCACTCACACAGACACTCACGCGTACAGCTTCCTGCAGGGCCTGTGTCCTGGTGAGTCACCCAGTGAGTCACCCAGTGAGTCACCCAGTGAGTCACCCAGTGAGTCACCCAGTCAGTGAGTCACCCAGTCAGTGAGTCACTCACTCACTCACTCACACAGACACTCACGCGTACAGCCTCCTGCAGGGCCTGTGTCCTGGTGAGTCACCCAGTGAGTCACCCAAGTGAGTCACCCAGTGAGTCACCCAGTGAGTCACCCAGTCAGTGAGTCACCCAGTGAGTGAGTCACCCAGTCAGTGAGTCACTCACTCACTCACACAGACACTCACGCGTACAGCCTCCTGCAGGGCCTGTGTCCTGGTGAGTCACCCAGTGAGTCACCCAGTGAGTCACCCAGTGAGTCACCCAGTGAGTCACCCAGTCAGTGAGTCACCCAGTGAGTGAGTCACCCAGTCAGTGAGTCACTCACTCACTCACTCACACAGACACTCACGCGTACAGCCTCCTGCAGGGCCTGTGTCCTGGTGAGTCACCCAGTGAGTCACCCAGTGAGTCACCCAGTCAGTGAGTCACCCAGTGAGTGAGTCACCCAGTCAGTGAGTCACTCACTCACTCACTCACACAGACACTCACGCACTCACACAGACACTCACGCGTACAGCCTCCTACAGGGTCTGTGTCCTGGTGAGTCACCCAGTGAGTCACCCAGTGAGTCACCCAGTCAGTGAGTCACCCAGTGAGTGAGTCACCCAGTCAGTGAGTCACTCACTCACTCACTCACACAGACACTCACGCGTACAGCCTCCTGCAGGGCCTGTGTCCTGGTGAGTCACCCAGTGAGTCACCCAGTGAGTCACCCAGTCAGTGAGTCACCCAGTGAGTGAGTCACCCAGTCAGTGAGTCACTCACTCACTCACTCACACAGACACTCACGCACTCACACAGACACTCACGCGTACAGCCTCCTACAGGGTCTGTGTCCTGGTGAGTCACCCCATGAGTCACCCAGTGAGTCACCCAGTCAGTGAGTCACCCAGTCAGTGAGTCACTCACTCACTCACACAGACACTCACTCACTCACACAGACACTCACGCGTACAGCCTCTTGCAGGGCCTGTGTCCTGGTGAGTCACCCAGTGAGTCACCCAGTGAGTCACCCAGTCAGTGAGTCACCCAGTGAGTGAGTCACCCAGTCAGTGAGTCACTCACTCACTCACACAGACACTCACGCGTACAGCCTCCTGCAGGGCCTGTGTCCTGGTGAGTCACCCAGTGAGTCACCCAGTGAGTCACCCAGTGAGTCACCCAGTCAGTGAGTCACCCAGTGAGTGAGTCACCCAGTCAGTGAGTCACTCACTCACTCACACAGACACTCACTCACTCACACAGACACTCCCGCGTACAGCCTCCTGCAGGGTCTGTGTCCTGGTGAGTCACCCAGTGAGTCACCCAGTCAGTCACCCAGTGAGTCACCCAGTCACTCAGTGAGTCACTCAGTGAGTCACTCACTCACTCACGTACAGCCTCCTGCAGGCTCTGTGTCCTGGTGAGTCACCCAGTGAGTCACTCAGTGAGTCACTCAGTAAGTCACTCAGTGAGTCACCCAGTCAGTGAGTCACTCACACAGACACTCACTCACGTACAGCCTCCTGCAGGGTCTGTGTCCTGGTGAGTCACCCAGTGAGTCACCCAGTGAGTCACTCAGTGAGTCACTCACTCAGTGAGTGACTCACCCACTCACTCACCCACCCACCCACTCACTCACCCACCCACTCACTCACTCACTCACCCACCCACCCACTCACCCACTCACCCACTCACTCACCCACTCACCCACCCACTCACCCACTCACTCACTCACTCACCCACTCACTCACTCACTCACCCACCCACTCACCCACTCACCCACCCACTCACCCACCCACCCACTCACTCACCCACCCACTCACTCACCCACTCACCCACTCACCCACTCACTCACTCACTCACCACTCACCCACTCACTCACTCACTCACTCACCCACCCACTCACCCACTCACTCACTCACTCACCCACCCACTCACCCACTCACCCCCCACTCACCCACTCACTCACTCACCCACCCACCCACTCACCCACTCACCCACTCACTCACTCACCCACCCACCCACTCACTCACCCACCCACCCACTCACTCACTCACTCACCTACCCACTCACCCACCCACCCACTCACTCACTCACTCACCCACCCACCCACTCACCCACCCACCCACTCACCACTCACCCACCCACTCACCCACCCACCCACCCACTCACTCACCCACTCACTCACCCACCCACTCACTCACCCACCCACCCACTCACTCACTCACTCACCCACCCACCCACCACTCACCCACCCACTCACTCACTCACCCACCCACTCACCCACCCACCCACTCACCCACTCACTCACCCACTCACTCACCCACCCACTCACTCACTCACCACCCACCCACTCACTCACCCACCCACTCACCCACCCACTCACCCACTCACCCACCCACTCACTCACCCACCCACCCACTCACCCACTAACTCACTCACCCACCCACTCACCCACTCACTCACCCACTCACTCACCCACCCACCCACCCACTCACTCACCACTCACCCACCCACCACTCACACACCCACCCACACACCCACCCACTCACCCACCCACCCACTCACCCACTCACTCACCCACTCACTCACCCACCCACCCACCCACCCACCCACTCACTCACTCACTCACCACTCACCCACCCACTCACTCACTCACCCACCCACTCACCCACCCACCCACTCACCCACTCACCCACTCACCCACCCACTCACTCACCCACCCACCCACCCACCCACTCACCCACCCACCCACCCACCCACTCACCCACTCACCGACTCACCCACCCACTCACTCACCCACCCACCCACCCACCCACTCACCCACTCACCCACCCACTCACTCACCCACTCACTCACTCACCCACCCACCCACCCACTCACCCACTCACCCACTCACCCACCCACTCACCCACCCACCCACCCACCCACCCACTCACTCACCCACCCACCCACTCACCCACCCACCCACCCACTCACTCACTCACCCACCCACCCACCCACCCACTCACTCACTCACCCACCCACCCACCCACTCACTCACCCACCCACCCACTCACTCACCCACCCACTCACCCACCCACCCACCCACCCACCCACTCACCCACTCACCCACCCACTCACCCACTCACCCACCCACCCACTCACTCACCCACCCACTCACCCACTCACCCACCCACTCACCCACCCACCCACCCACTCACCCACCCACTCACCCACTCACCCACTCACTCACTCACCCACCCACTCACCCACCCACCCACCCACTCACCCACCCACCCACCCACCCACTCACCCACCCACCCACTCACTCACCCACCCACTCACCCACCCACCCACCCACTCACTCACTCACCCACCCACTCACTCACCCACCCACTCACCCACCCACCCACTCACCCACTCACCCACCCACTCACCCACTCACCCACCCACCCACTCACTCACCCACCCACTCACCCACTCACCCACCCACTCACCCACCCACCCACTCACCCACCCACTCACCCACTCACCCACTCACTCACTCACCCACCCACCCACTCACTCACCCACTCACTCACCCACTCACCCACCCACTCACCCACCCACCCACTCACCCACCCACTCACCCACTCACCCACTCACCCACTCACCCACTCACTCACCCACCCACCCACCCACTCACCCACTCACCCACTCACCCCCTCACCCACTCACTCACCCACTCACTCACTCACCCACTCACCCACTCACCCACTCACTCACCCACTCACTCACCCACCCACTCACCCACTCACCCACTCACCCACTGTCTCTCCACCACAGACGCGGAGTCTCTCACGCTGACGGAGCGAGCCACCATCTGCCAGCGTGCCACTCACTCACCCACGCACTCACCCACTCACCCACCCACTCACCCACCCACCCACTCACCCACCCACCCACCCACTCACCCACCCACTCACCCACCCACTCACCCACTGTCTCTCCACCACAGACGCGGAGTCTCTCACGCTGACGGAGCGAGCCACCATCTGCCAGCGTGCCACTCACTCACCCACGCACTCACCCACTCACCCACCCACTCACCCACCCACCCACTCACCCACCCACCCACCCACTCACCCACCCACTCACCCACCCACTCACCCACTGTCTCTCCACCACAGACGCGGAGTCTCTCACGCTGACGGAGCGAGCGTCCATCTGCCAGCGTGCTGAGGCTGAGTTTGCCGGAGTGCCGTGCGGAGTCATGGACCAGTTCGTGAGCTTCATGGCGAGGCCTGGACACGCCCTGCACATCGACTGCCGGTAACAACAACAAAAGCAACAACATCAACAACAACAACAACATCAACATTAACATCACCATCAACATCTTCATCATCAACATCAACATCACCACCATCATCAACATCAACATCACCACCATCATCAACATCACCACCATCACCACCATCAACATCAACATCACCACCATCAACATCATCACCATCAACATCACCACCATCAACATCACCATCATCAACATCACCACCATCACCACCATCAACATCACCATCACCACCATCACCATCATCACCATCAACATCACCACCATCACCATCAACATCACCACCATCAACATCATCAACATCACCACTATCAATATCATCATCACCACCATCACCATCATCACCATCAACATCACCACCATCAACATCACCATCATCAACATCACCACCATCACCACCATCAACATCACCATCAACATCACCACCATCAACATCACCATCACCACCATCACCATCATCACCATCAACATCACCACCATCACCATCAACATCACCACCATCAACATCATCAACATCACCACTATCAATATCATCATCACCACCATCACCATCATCACCATCAACATCACCACCATCAACATCACCATCATCAACATCACCACCATCACCACCATCAACATCACCACCATCAACATCATCATCACCACCATCACCATCATCAACATCACCACCATCATCACCATCAACATCACCATCATCAACATCACCAACATCACCACCATTACCACCATCAACATCACCATCATCAACATCACCACCATCAACATCACCATCTCCATCACCATCACCACCACCATCACCACCATCACCACCATCACCACCATCATCAGCGACATCACCATCACCATCCACAACAACAACAACAACCGCCATTCGCCACTAAGTGGCGGTGACGTCACCACGACGCTTGTGCCAGGCCAAGTGCACCTTGAGGCTGCCACGTGAAGTGTCGAACGCCCGCTGGCAGGAGGTCACGGGGCAGACCCAGCAGGTGCCATGGGTTGACTGCTGTGCCAGGCTAGGTGCATGAGCAGGAGGTCACGTGACAGACCCAGCAGGTGCCACGGGTCGACTGCTGTGCCAGGCTAGGTGCATGAGCAGGAGGTCACGTGACAGACCCAGCAGGTGCCACGGGTCGACTGACCGAGATGACCGAGATGACTGGCTGATGCACCACCTGTGCCCCCTACTGTGCCAACTTGCTGTGCTTTAGACACTCACCCATCTACTCACTCACCCACCCACCCACCCCCCCACTCACCCACCCACCCACCCACTCACCCACCCACCCACTCACCCACCCACCCACCCACCTATTCACCCACTCACCCACCCACCCACTCACCCTCACCCACCCACTCACCCACCCACTCACCCACCCACCCACTCACCCACCCACTCACTCACTCACTCACCCACTCACTCACCCACCCACCCACCCACTCACCCACCCACTCACCCACTCACTCACCCACCCACCCACCCACTCACCCACCCACTCACCCACCCACTCACCCACCCACTCAGTCACTCACTCAGTCACTCAGTCAGTAAGTCACTCACTCAGTCACTCAGTCAGTCAGTCAGTCACTCTCTCAGTCAGTCATTCAGTCACCCAGTCACTCACCCCCCCACCCACCCCCCCACCCACCCCCCCCACGCACCCACCCACTCACCCCCCCACCCACCCCCCCACTCACCCACCCACCCACCAGTTCGCTGCAGGCTGTAGCTGTGGAGGTGAGCGGTGTGGTGAGCCTGCTGGTGATGGACACGGGGGTCCGTCACGCGCTCACTCACCCACCCACCCACCCACTCAGTCACTCAGTCAGTCAGTCACTCACTCAGTCACTCACTCAGTCACTCAGTCAGTCACTCACTCAGTCATTCAGTCACCCAGTCACTCACCCCCCCACCCACCCACCCACTCACTCACCCACCCACCCACTCACCCACCCACTCACCCACCCACTCACCCACCCCCCCACCCACCCACCCACCCACTCACGCACTCACCCACCCACTCACTCACCCACTCACCCACCCACCCACTCACCCACCCACTCACCCACCCACTCACCCACCCACTCACCCACCCACTCACCCACCCACTCACCCACCCACTCACCCACTCACCCACTCACTCACCCACCCACTCACCCACCCACCCACTCACCCACCCACTCACCCACCCACCCACTCACTCACCCACTCACTTACCCCCCACTCACTTACCCACTCACTTACCCACTCACTTACCCACTCACCCACCCCCCACTCACCCCCCACTCACCCACCCACCCACTCACCCCCCACTCACCCACCCCCCCACCCACCCCCCCACCCACCCACCCACTCACCTACCCACCCACCCCCCCACTCACCCACCCACCCACTCACTCACCCCCCACTCACCCACCCACCCACTCACCCACCCACTCAGTCACTCACTCAGTCACTCAGTCAGTCAGTCACTCACTCAGTCACTCACTCAGTCACTCAGTCAGTCAGTCAGTCACTCTCTCAGTCAGTCATTCAGTCACCCACTCACCCACCCACCCCCCACCCACCAGCTCTCTGCAGGCTGTAGCTGTGGAGGTGAGCGGTGTGGTGAGCCTGCTGGTGATGGACACGGGGGTCCGTCACGCGCTCACCAGTGGTGAGTACGCGGTGAGGAGAGCACAGTGCTGTGAGGGAGCCGCCTTACTCGGGGTGAGCAGCCTCAGGGACGCCACGCTCGCCATGCTGGAGGGTGAGGACACTCACCATCACTCACCCAGCCACTCACCCAGTCACTCAGTCAGTCACTCACTCACTCACTCAGTCACTCACCCACTCACCCACTCACCATCACTCGTGTTCAGCCACTCACTCACTCACTCAGCCACTCACTCACGCTCAGCCACTCGCGTTCAGCCACTCACTCACTCACTCACCCACTCACCCACTCACCCTCCCACTCACCCACCCACTCACCCACTCACTCACCCACCCACCCACCCACCCACTCACCCACTCACCCACCCACTCACTCACCCACCCACCCACCCACTCACCCACCCACCCACCCACCCACTCACCCACTCACTCACCCACCCACCCACCCACCCACTCACCCACCCACCCACTCACCCACCCACCCACCCACCCACCCACCCACCCACTCACCCACTCACTCACCCACTCACCCACCCACCCACTCACCCACCCACCCACCCACTCACCCACCCACCCACCCACCCACCCACTCACCCACTCACTCACCCACCCACTCACCCACCCACCCACTCACCCACCCACTCACTCACCGACCCACCCACTCACTCACCCACCCACCCACTCACCCACTCACTCACCCACTCACCCACCCACCCACCCACTCACCCACCCACCCACCCACCCACCCACTCACCCACCCACCCACTCACCCACTCACCCACCCACCCACCCACTCACTCACCCACCCACCCACCCACCCACCCACTCACCCACCCACTCACCCACCCACCCACTCACCCACTCACCCACCCACCCACTCACCCACCCACCCACCCACCCACTCACCCACCCACCCACCCACCCACCCACTCACCCACCCACTCACCCACTCACCCACCCACTCACCCACCCACCCACCCACCCACCCACTCACCCACCCACCCACTCACCCACTCACCCACCCACTCACCCACCCACTGACCCACTCACCCACCCACTCACCCACCCACCCACTCACCCACTCACCCACCCACTCACCCACCCACCCACTCACCCACCCACTCACCCACTCACCCACCCACCCACCCACTCACCCACCCACCCACCCACTCACCCACCCACCCACCCACTCACCCACCCACCCACTCACCCACCCACCCACCCACCCACTCACCCACCCACCCACCCACTCACCCACCCACTCACTCACCCACCCACTCACCCACCCACCCACTCACCCACCCACCCACTCACCCACTCACCCACTCACCCACCCACCCACCCACTCACCCACCCACCCACCCACTCACCCACCCACCCACTCACCCACCCACCCACTCACCCACCCACCCACCCACTCACCCACCCACCCACCCACTCACCCACCCACTCACCCACCCACTCACCCACCCACCCACTCACCCACCCACCCACTCACTCACCCACTCACCCACCTACCCACTCACTCACCCACTCACCCACCCACCCACTCACCCACCCACCCACCCACTCACCCACCCACTCACCCACCCACCCACTCACCCACCCACCCACTCACCCACCCACTCACCCACTCACCCACCCACTCACCCACCCACCCACCCACTCACCCACCCACCCACTCACCCACTCACCCACCCACTCACCCACCCACTGACCCACTCACCCACCCACTCACCCACCCACCCACCCACTCACCCACCCACTCACCCACTCACCCACCCACCCACTCACCCACCCACCCACCCACCCACTCACCCACCCACCCACCCACTCACCCACCCACCCACTCACCCACCCACTCACCCACTCACCCACTCACCCACCCACTCACCCACCCACCCACCCACTCATCCACCCACCCACTCACCCACTCACCCACCCACTCACCCACCCACTGACCCACTCACCCACCCACTCACCCACCCACCCACCCACTCACCCACTCACCCACCCACTCACCCACCCACCCACTCACCCACCCACCCACCCACTCACCCACCCACCCACTCACCCACTCACCCACCCACCCACTCACCCACCCACTCACTCACCCACTCACCCACCCACTCACCCACCCACCCACCCACTCACCCACCCACCCACTCACCCACCCACCCACCCACTCACCCACCCACCCACTCACCCACCCACCCACCCACTCACCCACCCACCCACTCACCCACCCACCCACTCACCCACCCACCCACTCACCCACCCACTCACCCAGGGCTGGGTGAGCGTCTGGGTGAGCGGCTGGAGAGGAGGGTGAGGCACGTGTTGACCGAGATGCGGAGGGTGGACGTCACTCACTCACTCACCCACCCACTCACTCACCCACCCACTCACCCACCCACCCACTCACCCACTCACCCACTCACCCACCCACCCACCCACCCACTCACCCACCCACTCACCCACCCACCCACCCACTCACCCACTCACCCACTCACTCACCCACCCACCCACCCACTCACCCACTCACCCACTCACCCACCCACCCACTCACCCACCCACCCACTCACCCACTCACCCACTCACCCACCCACCCACTCACCCACTCACCCACCCACCCACTCACCCACTCACCCACCCACCCACTCACCCACTCACCCACTCACCCACCCACTCACTCATCCACTCACCCACCCACTCACCCACCCACCCACCCACTCACCCACCCACTCACCCACCCACCCACTCACCCACCCAGGGCTGGGTGAGCGTCTGGGTGAGCGGCTGGTGAGGAGGGTGAGGCACGTGTTGACCGAGATGCGGAGGGTGGACGTCACTCACTCACTCACCCACCCACTCACCCACTCACCCACCCACTCACCCACTCACCCACTCACCCACCCACTCACTCACTCACCCACCCACTCACCCACTCACCCACCCACTCACCCACTCACCCACTCACCCACCCACTCACTCACTCACCCACCCACTCACCCACCCACTCACCCACCCACTCACCCACCCACTCACCCACCCACCCACTCACCCACTCACCCACTCACCCACTCACCCACCCACTCACTCACTCACCCACCCACTCACCCACCCACTCACCCACCCACCCACTCACTCACCCACCCACCCACTCACTCACCCACTCACCCACCTACCCACTCACTCACCCACTCACCCACCCACCCACTCACCCACCCACCCACCCACTCACCCACCCACTCACCCACCCACCCACTCACCCACCCACCCACTCACCCACCCACTCACCCACTCACCCACCCACTCACCCACCCACCCACCCACTCACCCACCCACCCATTCACCCACTCACCCACCCACTCACCCACCCACTGACCCACTCACCCACCCACTCACCCACCCACCCACCCACTCACCCACCCACTCACCCACTCACCCACCCACCCACTCACCCACCCACCCACCCACCCACCCACTCACCCACCCACCCACCCACTCACCCACCCACCCACTCACCCACCCACTCACCCACTCACCCACTCACCCACCCACTCACCCACCCACCCACCCACTCATCCACCCACCCACTCACCCACTCACCCACCCACTCACCCACCCACTGACCCACTCACCCACCCACTCACCCACCCACCCACTCACCCACTCACCCACCCACTCACCCACCCACCCACTCACCCACCCACCCACTCACCCACCCACCCACTCACCCACTCACCCACCCACCCACTCACCCACCCACTCACTCACCCACTCACCCACCCACTCACCCACCCACCCACCCACTCACCCACCCACCCACTCACCCACCCACCCACCCACTCACCCACCCACCCACTCACCCACCCACCCACCCACCCACTCACCCACCCACCCACTCACCCACCCACCCACTCACCCACCCACCCACTCACCCACCCACTCACCCAGGGCTGGGTGAGCGTCTGGGTGAGCGGCTGGAGAGGAGGGTGAGGCACGTGTTGACCGAGATGCGGAGGGTGGACGTCACTCACTCACTCACCCACCCACTCACTCACCCACCCACTCACCCACCCACCCACTCACCCACTCACCCACTCACCCACCCACCCACCCACCCACTCACCCACCCACTCACCCACCCACCCACCCACTCACCCACTCACCCACTCACTCACCCACCCACCCACCCACTCACCCACTCACCCACTCACCCACCCACCCACTCACCCACCCACCCACTCACCCACTCACCCACTCACCCACCCACCCACTCACCCACTCACCCACCCACCCACTCACCCACTCACCCACCCACCCACTCACCCACTCACCCACTCACCCACCCACTCACTCATCCACTCACCCACCCACTCACCCACCCACCCACCCACTCACCCACCCACTCACCCACCCACCCACTCACCCACCCAGGGCTGGGTGAGCGTCTGGGTGAGCGGCTGGTGAGGAGGGTGAGGCACGTGTTGACCGAGATGCGGAGGGTGGACGTCACTCACTCACTCACCCCACCCACTCACCCACTCACCCACCCACTCACCCACTCACCCACTCACCCACCCACTCACTCACTCACCCACCCACTCACCCACTCACCCACCCACTCACCCACTCACCCACTCACCCACCCACTCACTCACTCACTCACCCACCCACTCACCCACCCACTCACCCACCCACTCACCCACCCACTCACCCACCCACCCACTCACCCACTCACCCACCCACTCACTCACTCACCCACCCACTCACCCACCCACTCACCCACCCACTCACCCACCCACCCACCCAGGGCTGGGTGAGCGTCTGGGTGAGCGGCTGGTG
This sequence comes from Lampetra fluviatilis, assembly GCF_964198595.1. NCBI lineage: Eukaryota > Metazoa > Chordata > Hyperoartia > Petromyzontiformes > Petromyzontidae > Lampetra > Lampetra fluviatilis. Next base: position 22,881 of record NW_027621088.1, read on the forward strand.
AGGAGGGTGAGGCACGTGTTGACCGAGATGCGGAGGGTGGACGTCACCCACTCACCCACTCACCCACCCACTCACCCACTCACCCACCCACCCACCCACCCACTCACCCACCCACCCACTCACCCACTCACTCACTCACCCACCCACTCACCCACCCACCCACTCACCCACCCACTCACCCACCCACCCACCCACCCACTCACTCACTCACCCACCCACTCACCCACTCACCCACCCACTCACCCACTCACCCACTCACCCACCCACCCACTCACCCACCCACTCACTCACTCACCCACCCACTCACCCACTCACCCACCCACTCACCCACTCACCCACTCACCCACCCACCCACTCACCCACCCACTCACTCACTCACCCACCCACTCACCCACTCACCCACCCACTCACCCACTCACCCACCCACTCACCCACTCACCCACTCACTCACCCACCAACTCACTCACTCACTCACCTACCCACCCACTCACCCACTCACCCACCCACTCACCCACCCGCCCACTCACCTACCCACTCACCCACTCACCCACTCACTCACTCACTCACCCACCCACCCACTCACCCACCCACTCACCCACTCACCCACCCACTCACCCACTCACCCACTCACCCACCCACTCACTCACTCACTCACCCACCCACTCACCCACCCACTCACCCACCCACTCACCCACCCACTCACCCACCCACCCACTCACCCACTCACCCACCCACTCACTCACTCACCCACCCACTCACCCACCCACTCACCCACCCACTCACCCACCCACCCACCCAGGGCTGGGTGAGCGTCTGGGTGAGCGGCTGGTGAGGAGGGTGAGGCACGTGTTGACCGAGATGCGGAGGGTGGACGTCACCCACTCACCCACTCACCCACCCACTCACCCACTCACCCACCCACCCACCCACCCACTCACCCACCCACCCACTCACCCACTCACTCACTCACCCACCCACCCACTCACCCACCCACCCACTCACCCACCCACTCACCCACCCACCCACCCACCCACTCACTCACTCACCCACCCACTCACCCACTCACCCACCCACTCACCCACTCACCCACTCACCCACCCACCCACTCACCCACCCACTCACTCACTCACCCACCCACCCACTCACCCACTCACCCACCCACTCACCCACTCACCCACTCACCCACCCACCCACTCACCCACCCACTCACTCACTCACCCACCCACTCACCCACTCACCCACCCACTCACCCACTCACCCACCCACTCACCCACTCACCCACCCACTCACCCACCCACCCACTCACTCACTCACCCACCCACTCACCCACTCACCCACCCACTCACCCACTCACCCACTCACCCACCCACCCACTCACCCACCCACTCACTCACTCACCCACCCACTCACCCACTCACCCACCCACTCACCCACTCACCCACTCACCCACCCACTCACTCACTCACCCACCCACTCACCCACTCACCCACCCACTCACCCACTCACCCACTCACCCACCCACCCACTCACCCACCCACTCACTCACTCACCCACCCACTCACCCACCCACTCACCCACCCACTCACCCACCCACCCACTCACCCACCCAGGGCTGGGTGAGCGTCTGGGTGAGCGGCTGGTGAGGAGGGTGAGGCACGTGTTGACCGAGATGCGGAGGGTGGACGTCACTCACCCACCCACTCACCCACTCACCCACTCACCCACCCACTCACCCACTCACCCACCCACCCACCCACTCACCCACTCACTCACCCACCCACTCACCCACCCACCCACTCACTCACTCACCCACTCACCCACCCACCCACCCACTCACCCACCCACCCACTCACCCACTCACTCACTCACCCACCCACTCACTCACTCACTCACTCACCCACCCACTCACCCACTCACCCACTCACCCACCCACCCAGGGCTGGGTGAGCGTCTGGGTGAGCGGCTGGTGAGGAGGGTGACGCACGTGTTGACCGAGATGCGGAGGGTGGACGTCACTCACCCACTCACCCACCCACTCACCCACCCACTCACCCACCCACCCACTCACCCACCCACTCACCCACTCACCCACTCACCCACCCACTCACCCACTCACCCACCCACTCACCCACTCACCCACCCACTCACTCACCCACCCACCCACTCACCCACTCACCCACCCACTCACCCACTCACCCACTCACCCACCCACCCAGGGCTGGGTGAGCGTCTGGGTGAGCGGCTGGTGAGGAGGGTGAGGCACGTGTTGACCGAGATGCGGAGGGTGGACGTCACGGTCGCGGCTCTTCGTGAACGAGACTTCGTCAAAGTCGGGCAGCTCATGGCCGAGAGCCACGCGTCGCTACGGTAACGGACGCACACGTCGCCACGGTAACTGCAGGCCCCCGTCGCCGCGGTAACTGGCCGTCGCCGTGCCTCGGCGATGGTTGTCGTGGTGGCGGTTGTCGTGGTGACGGTTGTTGCCGTGGTGACATTTGTCGTGGTGACGGTTGTCGTGGTGACGGTTGTTGGCGTTGTGGTGGTTGTTGCTACAGTGACGGTTGTTGTGGTGACGGTTGTTGCTGCGGTGATGGTTGTCGTGGTGACAGTTGTCGTGGTGACGGTTGTTGCCGTGGTGACATTTGTCGTGGTGACGGTTGTCGTGGTGACGGTTGTTGGCGTTGTGGTGGTTGTTGCTACAGTGACGGTTGTTGTGGTGACGGTTGTCGTGGTGACGGTTGTTGCCGTGGTGACATTTGTCATGGTGATGGTTGTCGTGGCGACGCTAGCGCCGCATTAAATTTCTCGTCTCCGTGGCGACGGTTGCCACAGCGACGACTACGAGGTGAGCTGCCCCGAGGCGGACCAGCTGGTGCGCCTGTCCTCCGCCTGTCCCGGTGTGCTGGGGGCGCGCATCACAGGCGGAGGCTTCGGGGGTTGCGTCGTCGCCATGGTGACCGGAGACACTCGCCAGGAGGAGGAGGAGAACCTCCAAGGCCTCGTGCGGCACGTGCAGGTAACCGTGGCGACCGCGGCGGCCGTGGCAACGGCGGCCGTAGCAACCGTAGCAACGGCAGCCATAGCAACAGCAGCTGTAGCAACAGCAGCCGTAGTAGCCATAGCAACAGCAGTAGTAGCAGCCATAGCAACAGCAGCCGCAGTAGCCATAGCAACAGCAGCCGTAGTAGCCATAGCAACAGCAGCCGTAGTAGCCATAGCAACAGCAGCCGTAGTAGCCATAGCAACAGCAGCCGTAGTAGCCGTGGCAACAGCAGCCGTAGTAGCCATAGCAACAGCAGCCGTAGTAGCCATAGCAACAGCAGCCGCAGTAGCCATAGCAACAGCAGCCGTAGTAGCCGTAGCAAGAGCAGCCGTAGTAGCCATAGCAACAGCAGCTGTAGTAGCCATAGCAACAGCAGCCGTAGTAGCCATAGCAACAGCAGCCGCAGTAGCCATAGCAACAGCAGCCGTAGTAGCCATAGCAACAGCAGCCGTAGTAGCCGTAGCAAGAGCAGCCGTAGTAGCCATAGCAACAGCAGCCGTAGTAGCCACAGCAACAGCAGCCGTAGTAGCCATAGCAACAGCAGCCGCAGTAGCCATAGCAACAGCAGCCGTAGTAGCCGTGGCAAGAGCAGCCGTGGTAGCCGTAGCAACAGCAGCCGCAGTAGCCATAGCAACAGCAGCCGTAGTAGCCGTGGCAACAGCAGCCGCGGTAGCCATAGCAACAGCAGCCGTAGTAGCCATAGCAACAGCAGCCGTAGTAGCCATAGCAACAGCAGCCGTAGTAGCCATAGCAACAGCAGCCGTAGTAGCCATAGCAACAGCAGCCGTAGTAGCCGTGGCAACAGCAGCCGTGGTAGCCGTAGCAACAGCAGCCGCAGTAGCCATAGCAATAGCAGCCGTAGTAGCCGTGGCAACAGCAGCCGCAGTAGCCATAGCAACAGCAGCCGTAGTAGCCATAGCAACAGCAGCCGTAGTAGCCATAGCAACAGCAGCCGTAGTAGCCATAGCAACAGCAGCCGTAGTAGCCATAGCAACAGCAGCCGTAGTAGCCGTGGCAACAGCAGCCGTGGTAGCCGTAGCAACAGCAGCCGCAGTAGCCATAGCAACAGCAGCCGTAGTAGCCGTGGCAACAGCAGCCGTGGTAGCCGTAGCAACAGCAGCCGTAGTAGCCATAGCAAGAGCAGCCGTGGTAGCCATAGCAACAGCAGCCGCAGTAGCCATAGCAACAGCAGCCGTAGTAGCCGTGGCAACAGCAGCCGCAGTAGCCATAGCAACAGCAGCCGTAGTAGCCATAGCAACAGCAGCCGTAGTAGCCATAGCAACAGCAGCCGTAGTAGCCATAGCAACAGCAGTAGTAGTAGCCATAGCAACAGCAGCCGCAGTAGCCATAGCAACAGCAGCCGTAGTAGCCATAGCAACAGCAGCCGTAGTAGCCATAGCAACAGCAGCCGTAGTAGCCATAGCAACAGCCGTAGTAGCCATAGCAACAGCAGTAGTAGTAGCCATAGCAACAGCAGCCGCAGTAGCCATAGATAGCAACAGCAGCCGTAGTAGCCATAGCAACAGCAGCCGTAGTAGCCATAGCAACAGCAGCCGTAGTAGCCATAGCAACAGCAGTAGTAGTAGCCATAGCAACAGCAGCCGCAGTAGCCATAGCAACAGCAGCCGTAGTAGCCATAGCAACAGCAGCCGTAGTAGCCATAGCAACAGCAGCCGTAGTAGCCATAGCAACAGCAGTAGTAGTAGCCATAGCAACAGCAGCCGCAGTAGCCATAGCAACAGCACCCGTAGTAGCCATAGCAACAGCAGTAGTAGTAGCCATAGCAACAGCAGCCGCAGTAGCCATAGCAACAGCAGCTGTAGTAGCCATAGCAACAGCAGCCGTAGTAGCCATAGCAACAGCAGCCGTAGTAGCCATACCAACAGCAGCCGTAGTAGCCGTGGCAACAGCAGCCGTGGTAGCCGTAGCAACAGCAGCCGTAGTAGCCATAGCAAGAGCAGCCGTGGTAGCCGTAGCAATGGCAGCCGTAGTAGCCATAGCAACAGCAGTAGCCATAGCAACAGCAGCCGTGGTAGCCGTAGCAATGGCAACCGCAGTAGCCATAGCAACAGCAGCCGTAGTAGCCGTAGCAACGGTACCTATAGCAACGGCAGCCGTAGTAACGGCAGCCGTAGTAGCCATAGCAACGGTACCTATAGCAATAGCAGCCGTAGTAACGGCAGCCGTAGTAGGCGTAGCAACGGTACCTATAGCAATGGCAGCCGTAGTAACGGCAGCCGTAGTAGCCATAGCAACAGTACCTATAGCAACGGCAGCCGTAGTAGCCGTAGCAACGGTACCTATAGCAACGGCAGCCGTAGTAATGGCAGCCGTAGTAGCCGTAGCAACGGGGCCGTAGCAAAGGAAACCGTAGGAGTCGTAGCAACGGCACTCGTAGCAACCGTAGTAGCCGTGGCAACGGTAGCCATAGCAACGGCAGCCGTAAAAATGGCCGTAGCAACGTGGTGGGTGGTTGTTGTTGTTGATAGTAGTTGTTGTGGTTGTTGTTGATAGTTGTTGATAGTTGTTGTGGTTGTTGTTGATAGTAGTTGTTGTGGTTGTTGTTGTTGTGGTTGTTGTTGATAGTAGTTGTTGTGGTTGTTGTTGTTGATAGTAGTTGTTGTGGTTGTTGTGGTTGTTGTTATGGTTGTTGATAGTTGTTGTGGTTGTTGATAGTTGTTGTGGTTGTTGTGGTTGTTGTTGTGGTTGTTGTTGTTGATAGATGTTGTGGTTGTTATGGTTGTTGATAGTTGTTGTGGTTGTTGATAGTGGTTGTGGTTGTTGTGGTTGTTGTGGTTGTTGCTACAGGAGCACTACAGTGGGCAGGCCAAGTTTTACCGAGCGGAGCCAAGCGGAGGAGCTCACACACTCCACCTGTAGCACAACAACCACCACAACCACAACAACAACCACCACAACAACCACAACAACAACAACCACAACAACCACCACAACAACAACAACCACAACAACCACCACAACCACAACAACAACCACAACAACCACCACAACAACAACAACCACAACAACCACCACAACAACAACAACAACCACCACAACCACAACAACAACCACAACAACCACCACAACAACAACAACCACCGCAACCACCACAACCACCACCACAACAACAACAACCACAACAACAACAACCACAACAACAACAACCACAACAACCACCACAACAACCACAACAACCACAACAACAACCACCACCACAACAACCACCACAACAACCGCAACAACCATCAAAAAATTGTTGCGATGCGGTGACGTCATTCCCGTCCAATTGACCGAGTGACGTCACTCGCCCACACGCCATGCGGTGACGTCACTCTTTCCCACACGCCATGCGGTGACGTCACTCTCCCCCACACGCCATGCGGTGACGTCACTCTCCCCCACACGCCATGCGGTGACGTCACTCTCCCCCACACTCCAAGCGGTGACGTCACTCTCCCCCACACGCCATGCGGTGACGTCACTCCCGGGCAACTAATCGGATGACGTCACTCTCCCATGGGCTTAAATGCGATGAGGTCATCCCCATGCAATTAGCCGGTGCGTGACGTCACTCAACCTGCCAATCAGCTGCGAGTGACGTCACTCGCGTGTCGACGACTGGGACGATGACGTCACCCGCGCGTCGACTGAGTGTGCGGTGACGTCACCGTGAAATTGGCCACGTGTCCCCTGGGGAGTTAGTTAATTGTTGACGGAGGCGGTGATTATGCAAATGAGCTGCTGTTGATTGATGATTGGCGGGGCGATTAAAGTCGCCAATGGAACGGAAGCCGTGAATCATCATCATCATCATTAGTGTGGTGGGTGAGTGGGTGGGTGAGTGGGTGGGTGGGTGAGTGGGTGGGTGAGTGAGTGGGTGAGTGGGTGGGTGGGTGAGTTGGTGGGTGGGTGAGTGGGTGAGTTGGTGGGTGGGTGAGTGGGTGGGTGGGTGAGTGAGTGGGTGAGTGGGTGGGTGGGTGGGTGAGTGGGTGGGTGAGTGGGTGGGTGGGTGAGTGGGTGGGTGGGTGAGTGAGTGGGTGAGTGGGTGGGTGGGTGAGTTGGTGGGTGGGTGAG
>NW_027621089.1:0-10000 GCF_964198595.1 Lampetra fluviatilis
GTGTGTGTGGGTCAGTGTGTGTGGGTCAGTGTGGGTGCGTCAGTGTGGGTGGGTCAGTGTGTGTGGGTCAGTGTGGGTGGGTCAGTGTGGGTGGGTCAGTGTGTGTGGGTCAGTGTGGGTGGGTCAGTGTGTGTGGGTCAGTGTGGGTGGGTCAGTGTGGGTGGGTCAGTGTGTGTGGGTCAGTGTGTGTGGGTCAGTGTGTGTGGGTCAGTGTGTGTGGGTCAGTGTGTGTGGGTCAGTGTGGGTGGGTCAGTGTGGGTGGGTCAGTGTGTGTGGGTCAGTGTGTGTGGGTCAGTGTGGGTGCGTCAGTGTGGGTGGGTCAGTGTGTGTGGGTCAGTGTGGGTGGGTCAGTGTGGGTGGGTCAGTGTGTGTGGGTCAGTGTGGGTGGGTCAGTGTGTGTGGGTCAGTGTGGGTGGGTCAGTGTGGGTGGGTCAGTGTGGGTGGGTCAGTGTGTGTGGGTCAGTGTGTGTGGGTCAGTGTGTGTGGGGCAGTGTGTGTGGGTCAGTGTGGGTGGGTCAGTGTGTGTGGGTCAGTGTGGGTGGGTCAGTGTGTGTGGGTCAGTGTGTGTGTGTCAGTGTGTGTGTGTCAGTGCGTGCCAGTGTGTGTGTACGTGTCAGTGCGTGCCAGTGTGTGTGTGTCAGTGTGCCAGTGTGTGTGTGTACGTGTAAGTGCGTGCGTGTGTGTCAGTGTGTGCGTGCCAGTGTGTGTGTGTCCGTGTCAGTGTGTGTGTGTCAGTGTGTCAGTGTCAGTGTGTGTGTGCGTGTGTGCCAGTGTGTGCCAGTGCGTGTGAGTGTGTCAGTGTGTGTGTGTTAGTGTGTGTGTGTGCCAGTGCGTGTGTCAGTGTGTGCGTGCCAGTGTGTGCGTGTCAGTGTGTGCATGCCAGTGCGTGTGTGTCAGTGTGTGTGTGTCAGTGTGTGTGTGTCAGTGTGTCAGTGCGTGCCAGTGTGTGTGTGTGTGTGTCAGTGTGTGCGTGCCAGTGTGTGTGTCAGTGTGTGTGTGTGTCAGGGTGCCAGTGTGTGCCAGTGTGTGTGCCAGTGTGTGTGCCAGTGTTTGTGTGTGTGCCAGTGTGTGTCAGTGTGTACGTGTCAGTGTGTGCGTGCCAGTGTGTCAGTGTGTGTCAGTGTGTGTGTGTGTGTGTCAGTGTGTCAGTGTGTGTCAGTGTGTGTGTGTCAGTGTGTGTCTGTGTGAGTGTGTGTGTGTGAGTGTGCGTGTGCCAGTGCGTGCGTGTCAGTGCGTGCGTGTCAGTGTGTCTGTGCCAGTGTGTGCGTGAGTGCGTGTCAGTGGGTGTCAGTGTGTGTGTGTATACCGTGTGTGTATCGTGTGTGTGTCGTGTGTGTGTACCGTGTGTGTGTACTGTGTGTGTGTCAGTGTGTGCGTGCCAGTGTGTGCCAGTGTGCGTGTGAGTGAGTGTGTGTGCCAGTGCGTGTGAGTGTGTGAGTGAGTGAGTGTGTGTGCGTGTCAGTGCGTGTGAGTGTGTGTGCGTGTGCGTGCGTGTGTGAGTGAGTGTGTGTGCCAGTGCGTGTGAGTGAGTGTGTGTGCCAGTGTGTGCGCCAGTGCGTGTGTGTGTGTGTGTGCCAGTGCGTGTGAGCGTGCCAGTGCGTGCCAGTGCGTGTGAGTGTGTCAGTGTGCGTGTGAGTGTGTGTGCCAGTGCGTGCCAGTGTGTGCCAGTGCGTGTGTGTGTGTGTCAGTGTGTGCGTGTGTGCCAGTGCGTGTGTGCCAGTGTGTGTGTGTCAGTGTGTCTGTGTGTCAGTGCGTGTGAGTGTGTGCGTGTGCGTGTGAGTGTGTGTCAGTGTGTGCGTGCGTGCCAGTGCGTGAGTGAGTGTGCGTGAGTGAGTGTGCGTGCGTGAGTGAGTGTGTGTGAGTGTGTGCGTGCCAGTGTGTACGTGCCAGTGCGTGTGTGCGTGAGTGAGTGTGCGTGCCAGTGCGTGTGAGTGTGTGTGTGTGTGCGTGTGAGTGTGTGTGTGCCAGTGTGTGTGTCAGTGTGTCTGTGTGTCAGTGCGTGCCAGTGCATGTGAGTGTGTGTGTGCGCGTGTGAGTGTGTGTGCCAGTGTGTGCGTGTCAGTGCGTGTGAGTGTGTGTGTGTGCGTGTGCGTGTGAGTGTGTGTGAGTGTGTGCGTGCGTGCCAGTGCGTGAGTGAGTGTGCGTGAGTGAGTGTGCGTGCGTGAGTGAGTGTGTGTGAGTGTGCGTGCCAGTGTGTACGTGCCAGTGCGTGTGTGCGTGAGTGAGTGTGCGTGCCAGTGCGTGTGAGTGTGTGTGTGTGTGCGTGTGTGTGTGCCAGTGTGTGTGTGTCAGTGTGTCTGTGTGTCAGTGCGTGCCAGTGCATGTGAGTGTGTGTGTGCGTGTGAGTGTGCGTGAGTGAGTGTGCGTGCCAGTGCGTGTGAGTGTGTGTGTGTGTGCGTGTGAGTGTGTGTCAGTGTGTGCGTGCGTGCCAGTGCGTGAGTGAGTGTGCGTGTGTGTACCGTGTGCTGGCGTGTGCCAGTGTGAGTGTGTCAGTGTGTGTGTCAGTGAGTGAGTGAGTGTGCGTGAGTGTGTGCGTTCCAGTGTGTGCGTGTGAGTGCGTGTGAGTGTGAGTGTGCGTGAGTGCGTGTGAGTGTGCGTGAGTGAGTGTGTGAGTGAGTGTGCGTGCCAGTGTGTGCGTGCCAGTGTGTGTCAGTGCGAGTGAGTGTGCGTGCGTGAGTGAGTGTGCGTGCGTGAGTGAGTGTGTGCCAGTGTGTGTGTGCCAGTGAGTGTGTGCCAGTGTGTCAGTGCGTGTGAGTGTGCGTGCCAGTGTGTATATGTCAGTGCGTGCCAGTGCGTGCGTGTGTGTGTACCGTGTGTGTGTGTACCGTGTGAGTGTGTGTGTGTGCCAGTGCGTGTGAGTGTGTGTACCGTGTGAGTGAGTGAGTGTGCGTGCCAGTGCGTGCGTGTGTGAGTGTGCGTGCCAGTGCGTGTGAGTGTGTCAGTGTGTGTTTGTGCCAGTGTGAGTGAGTCTGTGCATGTGTCAGTGTGTGTGTGTGTGCCAGTGCGCGTGCCAGTGCGTGTGTGGGTCAGTGTGTCAGTGTGTGTGTGTCAGTGTGTGCGTGTGAGTGTGAGCGTGTGAGTGTGTGTGCGTGTACGTGCCAGTGAGTGTGTGTGTGAGTGAGTGTGCGTGCCAGTGTGTGTGTACGTGTGTACATGTGTGAGCGTGCCAGTGTGTGTCAGTGTGCGTGTATGTGTGAGTGCGTGTGTGTGAGTGTGTGCGTGAGTGAGTGTGCGTGTCAGTGAGTGAGTGAGTGTGTGAGTGTGCGTGTCAGTGAGTGAGTGAGTGTGTGTGCGTGAGTGTGCGTGTGTGCGTGTGAGTGTACGTGCCAGTGCGTGAGTGAGTGAGTGTGTGAGTGAGTGTGCGTGCCAGTGTGTGCTAGTGTGTCAGTGCGTGAGTGAGTGTGTGTGTCAGTGTGTGTGTGTGTCAGTGTGTGTGTGTGTCAGTGTGTGAGTGTGCGTGCGTGTGCGTGCGTGAGTGTGTGCGTGTGAGTGTGTGTACTGTGTATGTGAGTGTGTGTGTGAGTGAGTGTGAGCGTGCCAGTGCGTGCCAGTGCGTGAGTGAGTGTGTGCGTGAGTGTGTGTGAGTGAGTGTGAGTGTGTGAGTGAGTGAGTGTGTGTGCGTGAGTGCGTGTGCGTGAGTGTGTGTGAGTGAGTGTGAGTGTGTGAGTGAGTGAGTGTGTGTGTGTACGTGCCAGTGCGTGTGAGTGCGTGTGTGTCAGTGCGTGAGTGTATGAGTGAGTGTATGAGTGAGTGTGTGAGTGAGTGAGTGTATGAGTGAGTGAGTGTATGAGTGAGTGAGTGTATGAGTGAGTGTATGAGTGAGTGAGTGTATGAGTGAGTGTATGAGTGAGTGTGTGAGTGAGTGAGTGTATGAGTGAGTGAGTGTATGAGTGAGTGTGTGAGTGAGTGAGTGTATGAGTGAGTGAGTGTATGAGTGAGTGTGTGAGTGAGTGAGTGTATGAGTGAGTGAGTGTATGAGTGAGTGTATGAGTGAGTGAGTGTATGAGTGAGTGAGTGTATGAGTGAGTGTTTGAGTGAGTGAGTGTATGAGTGAGTGTATGAGTGAGTGTGTGAGTGAGTGAGTGTATGAGTGAGTGTTTGAGTGAGTGTATGAGTGAGTGTTTGAGTGAGTGTGTGAGTGAGTGAGTGTATGAGTGAGTGAGTGTATGAGTGAGTGTGTGAGTGAGTGAGTGTATGAGTGAGTGTATGAGTGAGTGTATGAGTGAGTGTTTGAGTGAGTGTGTGAGTGAGTGAGTGTATGAGTGAGTGAGTGTATGAGTGAGTGTGTGAGTGAGTGAGTGTATGAGTGAGTGTATGAGTGAGTGAGTGTATGAGTGAGTGAGTGTATGAGTGAGTGTTTGAGTGAGTGAGTGTATGAGTGAGTGTATGAGTGAGTGAGTGTATGAGTGAGTGTGTGAGTGTATGAGTGAGTGAGTGCATGAGTGAGTGAGTGTATGAGTGAGTGAGTGTATGAGTGAGTGTATGAGTGAGTGTGTGAGTGTGTGAGTGAGTGAGTGAGTGTATGAGTGAGTGAGTGAGTGTGTGAGTGTATGAGTGAGTGAGTGCATGAGTGAGTGAGTGTATGAATGAGTGAGTGAGTGAGTGTGTGAGTGTATGAGTGAGTGAGTGCATGAGTGAGTGAGTGTATGAGTGAGTGAGTGTATGAGTGAGTGTATGAGTGAGTGTGTGAGTGTGTGAGTGAGTGAGTGAGTGTATGAGTGAGTGAGTGCATGAGTGAGTGAGTGTATGAGTGAGTGAGTGTATGAGTGAGTGTATGAGTGAGTGTATGAGTGAGTGTATGAGTGAGTGAGTGAGTGTATGAGTGAGTGAGTGTATGAGTGAGTGTATGAGTGAGTGTGTGAGTGTGTGAGTGAGTGAGTGAGTGTATGAGTGAGTGAGTGTATGAGTGAGTGAGTGAGTGTATGAGTGAGTGTATGAGTGAGTGTATGAGTGAGTGTATGAGTGAGTGAGTGTATGAGTGAGTGTATGAGTGAGTGTATGAGTGAGTGTATGAGTGAGTGAGTGTATGAGTGAGTGTATGAGTGAGTGTATGAGTGAGTGAGTGTATGAGTGAGTGTATGAGTGAGTGAGTGTATGAGTGAGTGAGTGAGTGTATGAGTGAGTGAGTGTATGAGTGAGTGTATGAGTGAGTGAGTGTATGAGTGAGTGAGTGAGTGTATGAGTGAGTGTATGAGTGAGTGAGTGTATGAGTGAGTGTATGAGTGAGTGAGTGTATGAGTGAGTGAGTGTATGAGTGTGTGAGTGAGTGTATGAGTGAGTGAGTGTATGAGTGTATGAGTGAGTGTATGAGTGAGTGTATGAGTGAGTGAGTGTATGAGTGAGTGAGTGAGTGTATGAGTGAGTGTATGAGTGAGTGTATGAGTGAGTGAGTGAGTGTATGAGTGAGTGTATGAGTGAGTGAGTGTATGAGTGAGTGAGTGAGTGTATGAGTGAGTGAGTGTATGAGTGAGTGAGTGTATGAGTGAGTGTATGAGTGAGTGAGTGAGTGTATGAGTGAGTGAGTGAGTGTATGAGTGAGTGTATGAGTGAGTGTATGAGTGAGTGAGTGTATGAGTGAGTGAGTGAGTGTATGAGTGAGTGAGTGAGTGTATGAGTGAGTGTATGAGTGAGTGTATGAGTGAGTGAGTGTATGAGTGAGTGAGTGAGTGTATGAGTGAGTGAGTGTATGAGTGAGTGTATGAGTGAGTGAGTGTATGAGTGAGTGAGTGAGTGAGTGTATGAGTGAGTGTATGAGTGAGTGAGTGAGTGTATGAGTGAGTGAGTGAGTGTATGAGTGAGTGTATGAGTGAGTGTATGAGTGAGTGAGTGTATGAGTGAGTGAGTGTATGAGTGAGTGTATGAGTGAGTGAGTGTATGAGTGAGTGAGTGTATGAGTGAGTGAGTGAGTGTATGAGTGAGTGAGTGAGTGAGTGAGTGGGTGTATGAGTGAGTGTATGAGTGAGTGAGTGTATGAGTGAGTGTGTGAGTGAGTGAGTGAGTGTATGAGTGAGTGTATGAGTGAGTGTATGAGTGAGTGTATGAGTGAGTGAGTGTATGAGTGAGTGTATGAGTGAGTGTATGAGTGAGTGAGTGTATGAGTGAGTGTATGAGTGAGTGAGTGTATGAGTGAGTGAGTGTATGAGTGAGTGTATGAGTGAGTGTATGAGTGAGTGTATGAGTGAGTGGGTGTATGAGTGAGTGAGTGTATGAGTGAGTGTATGAGTGAGTGTATGAGTGAGTGTATGAGTGAGTGTATGAGTGAGTGTATGAGTGAGTGTATGAGTGAGTGAGTGTATGAATGAGTGAGTGTATGAGTGAGTGTATGAGTGAGTGAGTGTATGAGTGAGTGTATGAGTGAGTGTATGAGTGAGTGTATGAGTGAGTGTATGAGTGAGTGAGTGTATGAGTGAGTGTATGAGTGAGTGAGTGTATGAGTGAGTGTATGAGTGAGTGTGTGAGTGAGTGTATGAGTGAGTGTATGAGTGAGTGAGTGTATGAGTGAGTGAGTGAGTGTATGAGTGAGTGTATGAGTGAGTGTATGAGTGAGTGAGTGTATGAGTGAGTGTATGAGTGAGTGAGTGTATGAGTGAGTGAGTGTATGAGTGAGTGAGTGTATGAGTGAGTGTATGAGTGAGTGAGTGTATGAGTGAGTGAGTGAGTGTATGAGTGAGTGTATGAGTGAGTGTATGAGTGAGTGAGTGTATGAGTGAGTGAGTGAGTGTATGAGTGAGTGTATGAGTGAGTGAGTGAGTGTATGAGTGAGTGTATGAGTGAGTGTATGAGTGAGTGAGTGTATGAGTGAGTGAGTGAGTGTATGAGTGAGTGTATGAGTGAGTGAGTGAGTGTATGAGTGAGTGTATGAGTGAGTGTATGAGTGAGTGAGTGAGTGTATGAGTGAGTGTATGAGTGAGTGTATGAGTGAGTGTATGAGTGAGTGAGTGTATGAGTGAGTGAGTGAGTGTATGAGTGAGTGAGTGTGTTGAGTGAGTGTATGAGTGAGTGTATGAGTGAGTGTATGAGTGAGTGAGTGAGTGTATGAGTGAGTGTATGAGTGAGTGTATGAGTGAGTGTATGAGTGAGTGAGTGAGTGTTTGAGTGAGTGTATGAGTGAGTGTATGAGTGAGTGAGTGAGTGAGTGAGTGTAGTGTATGGAGTGAGAGTGAGTGTATGAGTGAGTGGTATGAGTGAGTGTATGAGTGAGTGAGTGAGTGAGTGTATGAGTGAGTGAGTGTAGTGAGTGATGTGTGAGTGAGTGAGTGAGTGAGTGATGTGAGTGTGTGATGAGTGAGTGAGTGAGTGAGTGAGTGAGTGAGTGAGTGATGAGTGAGTGAGTGTATGAGTGAGTGTATGAGTGAGTGAGTGAGTGTATGAGTGAGTGTATGAGTGAGTGAGTGTGAGTGTGTGAGTGTGTGAGTGTATGAGTGAGTGAGTGTGTGAGTGAGTGAGTGTATGAGTGTATGAGTGAGTGAGTGTGTGAGTGAGTGAGTGTATGAGTGAGTGAGTGAGTGTATGAGTGAGTGAGTGAGTGTATGAGTGAGTGCCAGCGTGCGTGAGTGCGTGTGAGTGTGAGCGTGCCAGTGTGTGTGTGTGTGAGTGTCACAGCATGCCAGTGTGTGTGTGCGTGTGTACATGTGTCACAGCGTGCCAGTGTGAGTGTGTGTGTGTGAGTGTCACAGCGTGCCAGTGTGTGTGTGTGTGTGTGCGTGTGTACATGTGTCACAGCGTGCCAGTGTGAGTGTGTGTGTGCGTGTGTACATGTGTCACAGCGTGTCAGTGTGTACGTGCCAGTGTGTACCGTGTGTACATGAGTGTGTGTCACAGCGTGCCAGTGTTCACCGTGTGTACATGTGTGTGTGTACGTGTGTGTGTGTACGTGTGTGAGCGTGCCAGTGAGTGAGTGTGTGTGAGTGTGTGTGTGTGTGTACATGTGAGTGTGAGCGTGCCAGTGTGTGTGTGTACCGTGTGTACATGAGTGTGAGTGAGTGTACATGAGTGTACGTGTGTGAGCGTGCCAGTGTGTGAGTGTGTGAGTGTGTGTGAGTGAGTGTGTGAGTGTGTGTGTGTACATGTGTGTGTGTACGTGTGTGAGCGTGCCAGTGTGTGAGTGTGTGAGCGTGCCAGTGTGTGAGTGTGTGAGTGTGAGTGTGTGTGAGTGAGTGTGTGTGAGTGTGTGTGTACATGTGAGTGTGAGCGTGCCAGTGTGTGTGTGTACCGTGTGTACATGAGTGTGAGTGAGTGAGTGTACATGAGTGTGAGTGTGTGAGCGTGCCAGTGTGTGAGTGTGTGAGTGTGAGTGTGTGTGAGTGAGTGTGAGTGTGTGAGTGTGTGTGTACATGTGAGTGTGAGCGTGCCAGTGTGTGTGTGTACCGTGTGTACATGAGTGTGAGTGAGTGAGTGAGTGTACATGAGTGTACGTGTGTGAGCGTGCCAGTGTGTGAGTGTGAGTGTGTGTACATGTGAGTGTGAGCGTGCCAGTGTGTGTGTGTACCGTGTGTACATGAGTGTGAGTGAGTGAGTGAGTGTACATGAGTGTACGTGTGTGAGCGTGCCAGTGTGTGAGTGTGTGAGTGTGAGTGTGTGTGAGTGTGTGTGTGTACATGTGAGTGTGAGCGTGCCAGTGTGTGTGTGTACCGTGTGTACATGAGTGTGAGTGAGTGAGTGTACATGAGTGTACGTGTGTGAGCGTGCCAGTGTTCACCGTGTGTACATGTGTCACAGCGTGCCAGTGTGAGTGTGTGTGTGCGTGTGTACATGTGTCACAGCGTGCCAGTGTGAGTGTGTGTGTGCGTGTGTACATGTGTCACAGCGTGCCAGTGTGAGTGTGTGTGTGTGTGTCACAGCATGCCAGTGTGTGTGTGTGTGTGTGCGTGTGTACATGTGTCACAGCGTGCCAGTGTGAGTGTGTGTGTGTGTGTCACAGCATGCCAGTGTGTGTGTGTGTGTGTGCGTGTGTACATGTGTCACAGCGTGCCAGTGTGAGTGTGTGTGTGCGTGTGTACATGTGTCACAGCGTGCCAGTGTGAGTGTGTGTGTGTGTGTCACAGCATGCCAGTGTGTGTGTGTGTGTGTGCGTGTGTACATGTGTCACAGCGTGCCAGTGTGAGTGTGTGTGTGCGTGTGTACATGTGTCACAGCGTGCCAGTGTGAGTGTGTGTGTGTGTGTCACAGCATGCCAGTGTGTGTGTGTGTGTGTGCGTGTGTACATGTGTCACAGCGTGCCAGTGTGAGTGTGGTGTGCGTGTGTACATGTGTCACAGCGTGCCAGTGTGAGTGTGTGTGTGTGTGTCACAGCATGCCAGTGTGTGTGTGTGTGTGTGCGTGTGTACATGTGTCACAGCGTGCCAGTGTGAGTGTGTGTGTGCGTGTGTACATGTGTCACAGCGTGCCAGTGTGAGTGTGTGTGTGTCACAGCATGCCAGTGTGTGTGTGTGTGTGTGCGTGTGTACATGTGTCACAGCGTGCCAGTGTGAGTGTGTGTGTGTGTGTCACAGCATGCCAGTGTGTGTGTGTGTGTGTGCGTGTGTACATGTGTCACAGCGTGCCAGTGTGAGTGTGTGTGTGCGTGTGTACATGTGTCACAGCGTGCCAGTGTGAGTGTGTGTGTGTGTGTCACAGCATGCCAGTGTGTGTGTGTGTGTGTGCGTGTGTACATGTGTCACAGCGTGCCAGTGTGAGTGTGTGTGTGCGTGTGTACATGTGTCACAGCGTGCCAGTGTGAGTGTGTGTGTGTGTCACAGCATGCCAGTGTGTGTGTGTGTGTGTGCGTGTGTACATGTGTCACAGCGTGCCAGTGTGAGTGTGTGTGTGCGTGTGTACATGTGTCACAGCGTGCCAGTGTGAGTGTGTGTGTGTGTGTCACAGCATGCCAGTGTGTGTGTGTGTGTGTGCGTGTGTACATGTGTCACAGCGTGCCAGTGTGAGTGTGTGTGTGTGTGTCACAGCATGCCAGTGTGTGGTGTGGTGTGTGGCGTGTGTACATGTGTCACAGCGTGCCAGTGCG
>NW_027621090.1:0-1000 GCF_964198595.1 Lampetra fluviatilis
CAGCCCGGCGACCCGAGTTCGGTTTCCGGCAAACGGCCACCGACTCCGGTGGCGATTATCCGGATCGGACCTACGGCCTCTCCTAGGTCGACTCGGCCTCAAATAAGTACCCTGTGCGCCACTGGGGAGACAAAGGCGGCCGGGCGTGGTGCTGGCCACCCAGCCCCTCGTGTGCCACAGTGCCGGCCATTGTAGGTGCTACTCGCTAACAGCACTTGCCCCGACAGTCTGTCAAGGCTATACGGGGGATCTTTGTCTGTGTTTAGCCGTTATTAAAATCACGTGACCATTGTATTTACTATTCATCTACAGAGGCCTTGGCTGGGAATGTAGAGAGAGGGGGAGGAGGGGGAGGAGGGGGAGGAGAGGGGAGGAGGAGGGGGAGGAGGGGGGGGAGGGTCGAAGAAGGATGGTGTTGGTGGTGAATGTGGTTGTGGTGATGGTGGTAGTGACGGTGACAGTGGTGGTGACGGTGGTGACCGTGGTGATGGTGGCGGTGGTGACGGTGGTTGTGGTGATAGTGGTGGTGACTGTGGTGGTGGTGATGATGATGGTGGTGATGATGATGGTGGTGATGATGATGGTGGTGATGATGACGGTGGTGATGATGACGGTGGTGATGATGATGGTGGTGATGATGACGGTGGTGATGATGACGGTGGTGGTGGTGATGATGATGATGGTGCTGGTGGTGGTGATGATGGTGCTGGTGGTGGTGATGATGGTGCTGGTGATGACGGTGGTGGTGGGAATGATGGTGGTGGTGATGACGGTGGTGGTGATGGTGGTGAAGGTGGTGGTGATGATGATGGTGGTGGTGGTGATAGTGGTGGTGGTGGTGATAAGGATGATGACGGTGGTGATGACGGTGGTAGTGAGGGTGGTGGTGAGGGTGGCGGTGACGGTGGCGGTGACGGTGGCGGTGACGGTGGCGGTGATGGTGACGGTGGTGATGATGACGGTGGTGGTGACAGCGGTGGTGACGGAGGCGATGGTGATG
>NW_027621091.1:0-53832 GCF_964198595.1 Lampetra fluviatilis
TGTGTGAGTCTATGGGTCTCTGTGTGAGTGTGTGGGTCTCTGTGTGAGTCTATGGGTCTCTGTGTGAGTCTATGGCTCTCTGTGTGAGTCTGTGGGTCTCTGTGTGAGTGTTTGGGTCTCTGTGTGAGTCTATAGGTCTCTGTGTGAGTCTGTGGGTCTCTGTGTTAGTCTATGGGTCTCTGTGTGAGTCTATGGGTGTCTGTGTGAGTCTATGGGTCTCTGTGTGAGTCTATGGCTCTCTGTGTGAGTCTGTGGGTCTCTGTGTGAGTCTGTGGGTCTCTGTGTGAGTCTGTGGGTCTCTGTGTGAGTCTGTGGGTCTCTGTGTGAGTCTGTGGGGTCTCTGTATTAGTCTATGGGTCTCTGTGTGAGTCTATGGGTGTCTGTGTGAGTCTATGGGTCTCTGTGTGAGTCTATGGCTCTCTGTGTGAGTCTGTGGGTCTCTGTGTGAGTCTGTGGGTCTCTGTATGAGTCTGTGGGTCTCTCTGTGAGTCTGTGGGTCTCTGTGTGAGTCTGTGGGTCTCTGTGTGAGTCTATGGCTCTCTGTGTGAGTCTGTGGGTCTCTGTGTGAGTCTGTGGGTCTCTGTGTGAGTCTGTGGGTCTCTGTGTGAGTCTGTGGGTCTCTGTGTGAGTCTGTGGGTCTCTGTGTGAGTCTGTGGGTCTCTGTGAGAGTCTATGGGTCTCGGTGGTAAATCTACACAGTACCTGCCATGGTTGTTTGTCACACAGTCTCAGCTTCTGAAAATACGAGAAAGAATGGGGGGGGGTACGGGCGTCGTACGGGTTGTCACACACACCCACTCACGCTCACATCACTCCACGCACTCACCCTACCTCACTCACACACTCACTCACCCAGCTCAATCACCCACTCAGCTCACCTCACTCACAGCTCGACTCACTCAGCTCCACTCACTCCGACTAACTCACCCACTACACTAGCACTCACCCACTAGCACTCACATCAAGCTCCACTCACCCACGACACTCACTCAACACCCACTCACTCACCACTCACTCACTCACCCACTCACGCAACCCACCCACCGCAACTCACCCACCCACCCACTCACCCACCACTCCACTCACCCACCCCACATCCACATCACCACC
The DNA here is from genome assembly GCF_964198595.1 of Lampetra fluviatilis. Classification (NCBI taxonomy): domain Eukaryota; kingdom Metazoa; phylum Chordata; class Hyperoartia; order Petromyzontiformes; family Petromyzontidae; genus Lampetra; species Lampetra fluviatilis. The sequence continues at coordinate 1,111 of NW_027621091.1, forward strand.
CACCCACCCACTCACCCACCCACCCACTCACCCACCCACCCAATCACCCACCCACCCAACTCACCCACCCACTCACCCACCCACTCACCCACTCACCCACCAACCCACCCACTCACTCACTCTCACCACTCACTCACTACCACTCACTCACCCACTCACTTCACCCACTCAACTCACCTACTCACCTCCTCACTCACCCACTCACCCACTCCACTCACTCACCCACCCCACTCACCCACTCACCCACTCACTCACCTCACTCACCCACCCACCCTCACTCACTCCACCCACCCACTCCACATCACCCACCCACCCACTCACCCACACACCCACTCCCCACTCACCCACCACACCACTCACCCACCCACCCACTCCACTCACCTCACCCACCCACCCACCACTCACCCACCCACCCACCCAATCACCCACCCACCCACTCACCCACCCACTCACCCACCCACCCACCCACTCACTTACCCACTCACTCACCCACTCACCCACCCACCCTCCCACCCACTCACCCACTCACCCACCTACCCACACCACCCACCCACTCACTCACCCACCCACTCACTCACCACCCACCCACCCACACACCCACACACCCACTCACCCACCCACTCATTCACCCACCCACCCACCCACTCACTCACCCACCCACCACTCACCCACTCACTCACCCACTCACTCACTCACCCACTCACCCCACTCACTCCACACCACTCACTCACCCACTCACTCACCTACTCACTCACCCACTCACCCATTCACCCCACCCACTCACTCACACACCACCCACTCACCCACTCACCCACTCACTCACCCACTCACCCACCCACTCACTCACCACCCACCCACTCACTCACCCACTCACTCACCCACTCACCCACCCACCCACCCACCCACTCACCCACCCACCCACTCCCCCACTCACCCACCCACCCACCCACCCACTCACTCACTCACCCACCCACCCACCCACTCACCCACCCACCCACCCAATCACCCACCCACCCACTCACCCACCCACTCACCCACCCACCCACTCACTTACCCACTCACTCACCCACTCACCCACCCACCCTCCCACCAACTCACCCACTCACCCACCCACCCACCCACTCACTCACCCACCCACTCACTCACCCACCCACCCCCCAATCACTCACCCACCAACCCACCCACCCACTCACTCACCCACCCACCCACTCACCCACTCACTCACCCACTCACTCACTCACCCACTCACCTACCCACTCACTCACTCACCCACCCACTCACCCACCCACCCACCCACTCACTCACCCACTCACTCACTCACTCACCCACCCACCCACCCACTCACCCCCACCCACCCACCCACTCACTCACTCACTCACCCACCCACCCACCACCCACTCACCCACCCACCCACTCACCCACTCACTCACCCACTCACTCACCCACTCACCTACCCACTCACTCACTCACCCACCCACTCACCCACCCACCCACCCTCCCACTCACTCACTCACCCACTCACCCACTCACCCACCCACCCACCCACCCACCTACCACTCACCCACTCACCCACCCACCCACTCACCCACTCACTAACTCACCCACCCACTCCACCCACCCACCCACCTACCCACTCACCCACCCACCCACTCACCCACCAACACACCCACCCACCCACTCACTCACTCACCCACCCACCCACTCACCCACTCACTCACTCACTCACCCACCCACCCACCCACCCACTCACCCACCCACCCACCCACCCACCCACTCACTCACCCACCCACCCACCCACCCACTCACTCACCCGCCCAACCACCCACCCACTCACTCACCCACTCACTCACCCACTCACACACTCACCCACCCACCCACTCACCCACTCACCCACTCACTCACCCACTCACCCACCCACCCTCCGCCCACCCACTCACTCACTCACCCACCCACCCACCCACCCACCCACTCACCCACCCTCCCACTCACTCACCCACCCACCGACTCACCCACTCACCCACCCACCCTCCCACCCACCCACTCACTCACCCACCCACCCACTCACCCACCATCCCACTCACTCAACCACCCACCCATCCACTCACTCACTCACCCACCCACCCACCCACCCACTCACTCACTCACTCACCCACTCACCCACCTACCCACTCACTCACTCACCCACCCACCCACCTACTCACCCACCCACCCACCCACTCACCCACTCACCCACCCACCCACCTACTCACCCACCCACCCACCCACTCACCCACTCACCCACCCACCCACTCACCCACTCACCCACCCACTCACCCACTCACTCACCCACTCAATCACCCACCCTCCCACTCACCCACTCACTCACCCACTCACTCACCCACCCACCCACTCACCCACCCACACACTCACTCACCCACTCACTCACCCACTCACTCACCCACTCACTCACCCACTCACCGACTCACCCACCCACCCACTCACTCACTCACCCACCCACCCACTCACCCACCCACCCACTCACCCACCCCACTCACTCACTCACTCACTCACCCACCCACCCACCCACTCACCCACCCACCCACTCACTCACTCACCCACCCCCCACCCACTCACCCACCCACTCACCCACCCACCCACCCACTCACCCACTCACTCACCCACCCACCCACTCACCCACTCACCCACCCACCCACTCACTCACTCACTCACCCACCCACCCACTCACGCACTCACTCACCCCACCCACCCACTCACTCACCCACCCACCCACTCACCCACCCACTCACCCATTCACTCACCCACTCACTCACCGACTCACCCACCCACCCACTCACCCACCCACCCACTCACCCACTCACTCACTCACTCACCCACCCACCCTCCCACTCACCCACCCACCCACACACTCACCCATTCACTCACCCACTCACTCACCCACTCACCCACCCACCCACTCACTCACCCACTCACCCACCCACCCACTCACTCACTCACCCACTCACCCACCCACCCACTCACTCACCCACTCACTCACCTACCCACCCACTCACCCACCCACCCACCCACCCACTCACCCACCCACCCACCCACCCACTCACCCACTCACTCACTCACTCACTCACCCACCCACTCACCCACTCACTCACTCACCCACCCACCCACTCACCCACTCACTCACCCACCCACCCACCAACCCACTCACCCACCCACCCACTCACCCACTCACCCACCCACCCACTCACTCACTCACCCACCCACCCACCCACTCACTCACCCACTCACCCACTCACTCACCCACCCACCCACTCACCCATTCACTCACCCACTCACTCACCGACTCACCCACTCACCCACTCACTCACCCACCCACTCACTCACCCACTCACCCACCCACCCACTCACTCACCGACTCACCCACCCACCCACTCACTCACCCACTCACCCACCCACCCACTCACCCACCCACCCACTCACCCACTCACCCACCCACTCACTCACCCACTCACCCACCCACCCACTCACTCACCGACTCACCCACCCACCCACTCACCCACTCACTCACCCACTTCACCCACTCACTCACCCACTCACTCACCCACTCACCCACCCACCCACTCACCCACTCACCCACCCACCCACTCACTCACCGACTCACCCACCCACCCACTCACCCACTCACTCACCCACTCACCCACTCACTCACCCACTCACTCACCCACTCACCCACCCACCCCACCCACTCACCCACTCACTCACCCACCCACCCACTCACCCACCCACCCACTCACTCGCCCACTCACCCACTCACTCACCCACCAACCCACTCACCCACTAACCCACTCACTCACCCCCCCACTCACCCACTAACCACTCACCCACCCACCCACTCACTCGCCCACTCACCCACTCACTCACCCACCAACCCACTCACCCACTAACCCACTCACCCACCCACCCACTCACCCACTCACCCACCCACCCACTCACTCACCGACTCACCCACCCACCCCACTCACCCACTCACTCACCCACTCACTCACCGACTCACCCACTCACCCACCCACCCACTCACCCACCCACCCACTCACCCACTCACCCACCCACTCACCCACCCACTCACCCACTCACCCACCCACTCACCCACCCACTCACTCACCCAGTCACCCATTCACCCACCCACTCACTCACCCACTCACCCACCCACCCACTCACCCACCCACCCACTCACCCACTCACCCACCCACTCACCCACCCACTCACCCACTCACCCACCCACTCACCCACCCACTCACCCACTCACCCACCCACCCACCCACCACCCACTCACCCACTCACCCACCCACCCACCCACTCACCCACTCACCCACCCACTCACCCACCCACTCACCCACTCACCCACCCACCCACCCACCCACTCACCCACTCACCCACCCACCCACTCACTCACCCACTCACCCACCCACCTACCAGGGTAATGATTGGTTCCTGTCACCTTCTCTGTGTGGGAGCGGCTTCATATTACCTCGCTTATATAGGACCCCGCTGGTGGTGGTGGTGTGGTGGGCGTGGTGGTGGTTGTGGTGGTTGTGGGTGTGGTGGTGGTTGTGGTGGTTGCGGTGGTTGTGGTGGTGGTGGTGTTGATGTTTTTGTTCAGAGGTGATGGCGCGTTCCATGGGTGGGTTAATGGGTGCGTGAGTGGGTTAGTGGGTGAGTGGGTGAGTGGGTGAGTGGGTTAGTGGGTGGGTGGGTGAGTGAGTGGGTGAGTGGGTGAGTGGGTGAGTGGGTTAGTGGGTGGGTGAGTGAATGGGTGGGTGGGTGTTTGGGTGAGTGGCTGAGGGGGTGGGTGGGTAAGTGGGTGGGTGGGTGAGTGGGTGAGTGGGTGAGTGGGTTAGTGGGTGGGTGGGTGAGTGAGTGGGTGAGTGGGTGAGTGGGTGAGTGGGTTAGTGGGTGGGTGAGTGAATGGGTGGGTGGGTGTTTGGGTGAGTGGCTGAGGGGGTGGGTGGTAAGTGGGTGGGTGGGTGAGTGGGTGAGTGGGTGAGTGGGTTAATGGGTGCGTGAGTGGGTTAGTGGGTGAGTGGGTGAGTGGGTGAGTGGGTTAGTGGGTGGGTGGGTGAGTGAGTGGGTGAGTGGGTGAGTGGGTGAGTGGGTTAGTGGGTGGGTGAGTGAATGGGTGGGTGGGTGTTTGGGTGAGTGGCTGAGGGGGTGGGTGGGTAAGTGGGTGGGTGGGTGAGTGGGTGAGTGGGTGAGTGGGTTAGTGGGTGGGTGGGTGAGTGAGTGGGTGAGTGGGTGAGTGGGTGAGTGGGTTAGTGGGTGGGTGAGTGAATGGGTGGGTGGGTGTTTGGGTGAGTGGCTGAGGGGGTGGGTGGGTAAGTGGGTGGGTGGGGTGAGTGGGTGAGTGGGTGAGTGGGTTAGTGGGTGGGTGAGTGGGTTAGTGGGTGGGTGAGTGAGTGGGTGGGTGGGTGGGTGAGTGGGTGAGTGGGTGAGTGGGTGAGTGGGTTAGTGGGTGAGTGGGTTAGTGGGTGAGTGGGTCAGTTGGTGGGTGAGTGTGTGAGTGAGCGGGTGGGTGAGTGGGTGAGTGGGTGAGTGGGTTAGTGGGTGAGTGGGTTAGTGGGTGCGTTAGTGAGTGGGTTGGTGGGTGAGTGGGTGAGTGAGTGAATGGGTGGCAGAGTGATTTGATGAGTAGGTGAGTGAGTAGGTGAGTGAGTGCGTCAAGGTGCTACTTGCTACGAACTTGTCCCTGCAGCCCTGCTAGAGGCTACCTGGGGATGCTTTGTCTATAGCTGTGTCTGTGTGTAACAGCACTTGCCCTGCAGCCCTGCTAGAGGCTACCTGGGGGAGCTTTGTCTGTACCTGTGTGTAACAGCACTTGCCCCTGCTGCCCTGCTAGAGGCTACCTGGAGGAGCTTTGTCTGTACCTGTGTGTAACAGCACTTGCCCCTGCAGCCCTGCTAGAGGCTACCTGGGGGAGCTTTGTCTGTACCTGTGTGTAACAGCACTTGCCCCTGCAGCCCTGCTAGAGGCTACCTGGGGGAGCTTTGTCTGTACCTGTGTGTAACAGCACTTGCCCCTGCAGCCCTGCTAGAGGCTACCTGGGGGAGCTTTGTCTGTGTGTAACAGCACTTGCCCCTACAGTCTATCAGAGGCTACCTGGGGGAGCTTTGTCTGTAGCTGTACCTGTGTGTAACAGCACTTGCCCCTGCAGCACTGCTAGAAGCTACCTGGGGATGCTTTGTCTATAGCTGTGTCTGTGTGTAACAGCACTTGCCCCTGCAGCCCTGCTAGAGGCTACCTGGGGGAGCTTTGTCTGTACCTGTGTGTAACAGCACTTGCCCCTGCAGCCCTGCTAGAGGCTACCTGGGGGAGCTTTGTCTGTACCTGTGTGTAACAGCACTTGCCCCTGCAGCCCTGCTAGAGGCTACCTGGGGGAGCTTTGTCTGTGTGTAACAGCACTTGCCCCTACAGTCTATCAGAGGCTACCTGGGGGAGCTTTGTCTGTAGCTTTGCCCTACCTTCGAGAGCCCGCGGCTGATTGAATTAATCAGTGGTGATGGTCACGTGACCAGGCAGTGTTGAGTCTATGGGGCAGTGCTGAGTCTATGGGGCAGTGCTGAGTCTATGGGGCAGTGTTGAGTCTATGGGGCAGTGTTGAGTCTATGGGGCAGTGTTGAGTCTATGGGGCAGTGTTGAGTCTATGGGGCAGTGTTGAGTCTATGGGGCAGTGTTGAGTCTATGGGGCAGTGTTGAGTCTATGGGGCAGTGTTGAGTCTAAGGGGCAGTGTTGAGTCTATGGGGCAGTGTTGAGTCTATGGTGCAGTGTTGAGTCTATGGTGAGTCTATGGTGCAGTGTTGAGTCTATGGGGCAGTGTTGAGTCTATGGGGCAGTGTTGAGTCTATGGGGCAGTGCTGAGTCTATGGGGCAGTGTTGAGTCTATGGTGCAGTGTTGAGTCTATGGGGCAGTGTTGAGTCTATGGGGCAGTGTTGAGTCTATGGGGCAGTGTTGAGTCTATGGTGCAGTGTTGAGTCTATGGTGCAGTGTTGAGTCTATGGGGCAGTGTTGAGTCTATGGGGCAGTGTTGAGTCTATGGTGCAGTGTTGAGTCTATGGGGCAGTGTTGAGTCTATGGGGCAGTGTTGAGTCTATGGTGCAGTGTTGAGTCTATGGTGAGTCTATGGTGCAGTGCTGAGTCTATGGTGCAGTGTTGAGTCTATGGTGCAGTGTTGAGTCTATGGGGCAGTGTTGAGTCTATGGTGCAGTGTTGAGTCTATGGTGAGTCTATGGTGCAGTGCTGAGTCTATGGTGCAGTGTTGAGTCTATCCTATTGTTTAGCAGTGCTTCGGATTTGGGCACTTTCAGGGGCTGCGCCTCTAGCCATCGGGCGTTGGCACTGAGACGCGTCGATCGTTCGGGATGAGTCAACACTCGGACATCTGGCGGTGTGACGGCATCGAAAACCCCCAGGCTATGGAACGGCAGTGGTGGTGCAGAGACTCACAAAAAGATTCACTGAGACTCACAGAGACACGCGGAGACACACAGAGACCCATAGAGAGACACAGAGACACACAGAGATGCAGAGAGATACACAGAGATACACAGAGACCCACAGAGACCCACAGAGACACACAGAGATGCAGAGAGATACACAGAGATACACAGAGATACACAGACACACAGAGACCCACAGAGATACACAGAGACACACATAGATACACAGAGACCCACAGAGACCCACAGAGACTCACAGAAACCCACACAGAGACCCACATAGACACACAGAGACACACAGACACCCACACAGAGACACACAGAGACACACATAGACCCACAGAGACCCACAGAGACACACACAGAGATACACAGAGACCCACAGAGACCCACAGAGACTCACACAGAGACACACACAGAGACCCACAGAGACACACACAGAGACACACACAGAGACCCACACAGAGACACACACAGAGACACACACAGAGACACACACAGAGACACACACAGAGACCCACATAGACCCACAGAGACCCACAGAGACCCACAGAAACCCACAGAGACCCACTGACCCACACAGAGACCCACTGACCCACACAGAAACCCACTGACCCATACAGAGACCCACATAGACCCACAGAGACCCACTGACCCACACAGAGACCCACTGACCCACACATAAACCCACTGACCCATACAGAGACCCACATAGACCCACACAGAGACACACTGACCCACACAGAGACCCACTGACCCACACAGAAACCCACACAGAGACACACTGACCCACACAGAGACCCACACAGAGACCCACTGACCCACACAGAAACACACACAGAGACCCACACACAGACCTCCCGTGCACCAGGCGAGGTAGTTAACATCTTGGCACAGGCTCAACAACAGCAGCAGGAACAATGCTGCGTGACCACACAGAGACCCACACAGAGACCCACAGAGACACACACAGAGACACACAGAGACACACACAGAGACACACACAGAGACACACACAGAGACACACAGAGAGACACACACACAGAGACCCACATAGACCCACTGACCCACACAGAGACCCACACAGAGACCCACACACAGACCTCCCGTGCACCAGGCGAGGTAGTTAACATCTTGGCACAGGCTCAACAACAGCAGCAGGAACAATGCTGCATGACCACACAGAGACCCACACAGAGACCCACAGAGACACACACAGAGACACACACAGAGACACACAGAGACACACACAGAGACCCACAGAGACCCACACAGAGACACACACAGAGACACACAGAGACACACACAGAGACACACACAGAGACACACACAGAGACCAACAGAGACCCACAGAGACACACACAGAGACACACACAGAGACCCACAGAAACCCACAGAGACACACACAGAGACACACACAGAGACACACAGAGACACACACAGAGACACACACAGAGACACACACAGAGACCAACACAGAGACCCACAGAGACCCACACAGAGACACACACAGAGACACACAGAGACACACACAGAGACCCACAGAGACCCACACAGAGACACACACAGAGACACACAGAGACGCACACAGAGACACACACAGAGACACACACAGAGACCAACAGAGACCCACAGAGACACATACAGAGACACACACAGAGACCCACAGAAACCCACAGAGACACACACAGAGACACACACAGAGACACACAGAGACACACACAGAGACACACACAGAGACACACACAGAGACCAACAGAGACCCACAGAGACACACACAGAGACACACACAGAGACACACAGAGACACACACAGAGACACACACAGAGACACACACAGAGACCAACAGAGACCCACAGAGACACACACAGAGACACACACAGAGACACACAGAGACACACACAGAGACACACACACAGAGACCCACATAGACCCACAGAGACCCACAGAGACCCACAGAGACCCACAGAAACCCACTGACCCACACAGAGACCCACAGAGACCCACAGAGACCCACAGAGACCCACAGAAACCCACTGACCCACACAGAGACCCACAGAGACCCACAGAGACCCACACAGAGACCCACAGAGACACACACAGAGACACACACAGAGACACACACAGAGACACACACAGAGACACACAGAGAGACACACACACAGAGACCCACATAGACCCACAGAAACCCACTGACCCACACAGAGACCCACAGAGACCCACAGAGACCCACAGAAACCCACTGACCCACACAGAGACCCACAGAGACCCACAGAGACCCACAGAAACCCACTGACCCACACAGAAACCCACTGACCCACACAGAGACCCACAGAGACCCACAGACACACACAGAGACCCACAGAGACCCACAGACACCCACTGACAGACACAGAGACCCACACAGAGACCCACACAGAGACCTCCCGTGCACCAGGCGAGGTAGTTAACATCTTGGCACAGGCTCAACAACAGCAGCAGGAACAATGTGGCGTGACCACACAGAGACCCACACAGAGACCCACAGAGACCCACAGAGACCCACACAGAGACTCACAGAGACCCACAGAGACCCACAGAGACACACACAGAGACACACACACAGAGACACACACAGAGACCCACACAGAGACACACACAGAGACCCACACAGAGACCCACAGAGACTCACAGAGACCCACAGAGACCCACAGAGACCCACAGAGACACACACAGAGACACACAGAGACCCACAGAGACACACACAGAGACACACACAGAGACACACAGAGACACACAGAGACCCACAGACACCCACAGAGACCCACACAGAGACTCACAGAGACCCACAGAGACACACACAGACACCCACATAAACCCACAGAGACCCACACAGAGACTCACAGAGACCCACAGAGACACACACAGACACCCACATAAACCCACACAGACACCCACACAGACACCCACATAGACACCCACATAAACCCACACAGACACCCACACAGACACCCACATAGACACCCACATAAACCCACACAGACACCCACAGAGACCCACAGAGACCCACAGAGACCCACACAGAGACCTCCCGTGCACCAGGCGAGGTAGTTAACATCTTGGCACAGGCTCAACAACAGCAGCAGGAACAATGTGGCGTGACCACACAGAGACCCACACAGAGACCCACAGAGACCCACAGAGACCCACACAGAGACTCACAGAGACCCACAGAGACCCACAGAGACACACACAGAGACACACACACAGAGACACACACAGAGACCCACACAGAGACACACACAGAGACCCACACAGAGACCCACAGAGACTCACAGAGACCCACAGAGACCCACAGAGACCCACAGAGACACACACAGAGACACACAGAGACCCACAGAGACACACACAGAGACACACACAGAGACACACAGAGACACACAGAGACCCACAGACACCCACAGAGACCCACACAGAGACTCACAGAGACCCACAGAGACACACACAGACACCCACATAAACCCACAGAGACCCACACAGAGACTCACAGAGACCCACAGAGACACACACAGACACCCACATAAACCCACACAGACACCCACACAGACACCCACATAGACACCCACATAAACCCACACAGACACCCACACAGACACCCACATAGACACCCACATAAACCCACACAGACACCCACAGAGACCCACAGAGACCCACAGAGACCCACACAGAGACCTCCCGTGCACCAGGCGAGGTAGTTAACATCTTGGCACAGGCTCAACAACAGCAGCAGGAACAATGTGGCGTGACCACATAGCTGACGCGTAACGCAGGCGAAGATGTCACAGAGCGAGACACGAGAACAACACAGACGCGGAGACACGCGGAGACACGCGGAGACACGTGGAGACACTCAGAGAGATTCACTGAGACACACGGAGACATTCAGAGACACACAGAGACACACAGAGACACATAGAGACACATAGAGACTCACAGAGACACATAGAGACACGCGGAGGCACGCGGAGACACGCGGAGACACTCAGAGAGATTCACTGAGACACACGGAGACACACAGAGACACACAGAGACACATAGAGACACATAGAGACTCACAGAGACACATAGAGACACGCGGAGGCACACGGAGACACGCAGAGACACTCAGAGAGATTCACTGAGACACACAGAGACACACAGAGACACACGGGGACTCACAGAGACACATAGAGACACATAGAGACTCACAGAGACACATAGAGACACGCGGAGGCACACGGAGACACGCGGAGACACTCAGAGAGACACACAGAGACACACAGAGACACCTAGAGACACATAGAGACTCACAGAGACACATAGAGACACATAGAGACTCACAGAGACACATAGAGACACGCGGAGGCACACGGAGACACGCAGAGACACTCAGAGAGATTCACTGAGACACACAGAGACACACAGAGACACACGGGGACTCACAGAGACACATAGAGACACATAGAGACTCACAGAGACACATAGAGACACGCGGAGGCACACGGAGACACGCGGAGACACTCAGAGAGATTCACTGAGACACACAGAGACACACAGAGACACACAGAGACCCACAGAGACACGTAGAGACACATAGAGACTCACAGAGACACATAGAGACACGCGGAGGCACGCGGAGACACGCGGAGACACGCAGAGAGATTCACTGAGACACACGGAGACACACAGAGACACACAGAGACACACAGAGACACATAGAGACACATAGAGACTCACAGAGACACATATAGACACATAGAGACTCACAGAGACACATAGAGACACGCGGAGGCACACGGAGACACGCAGAGACACTCAGAGAGATTCACTGAGACACACAGAGACACACAGGGACACACAGAGACCCACAGAGACACATAGAGACACATAGAGACTCACAGAGACACATAGAGACACATAGAGACTCACAGAGACACATAGAGACACGCGGAGGCACACGGAGACACGCAGAGACACTCAGAGAGATTCACTGAGACACACAGAGACACACAGAGACTCACAGAGACACACAGAGACACATAGAGACACATAGAGACTCACAGAGACACATAGAGACACGCGGAGGCACACGGAGACACGCAGAGACACTCAGAGAGATTCACTGAGACACACAGAGACACACAGGGACACACAGAGACCCACAGAGACACATGGAGACACATAGAGACTCACAGAGACACATAGAGACACATAGAGACTCACAGAGACACATAGAGACACGCGGAGGCACGCGGAGACACGCAGAGACACTCAGAGAGATTCACTGAGACACACAGAGACACACAGAGACTCACAGAGACACACAGAGACACATAGAGACACATAGAGACTCACAGAGACACATAGAGACACGCGGAGGCACACTGAGACACGCGGAGACACTCAGAGAGATTCACTGAGACACACGGAGACACACAGAGACACACAGAGACACACAGAGACTCACAGAGACACATAGAGACACATAGAGACTCACAGAGACACATAGAGACACGCGGAGGCACACGGAGACACGCGGAGACACTCAGAGAGATTCACTGAGACACACAGAGACACACAGAGACACACAGAGACACATAGAGACTCACAGAGACACATAGAGACACGCGGAGGCACACGGAGACACGCGGAGACACTCAGAGAGATTCACTGAGACACACAGAGACACACAGAGACACACAGAGACACATAGAGACACATAGAGACTCACAGAGACACATAGAGACACGCGGAGGCACACGGAGACACGCGGAGACACTCAGAGAGATTCACTGAGACACACGGAGACACACAGAGACACACAGAGACACACAGAGACACATAGAGACACATAGAGACTCACAGAGACACATAGAGACACGCGGAGGCACACGGAGACACGCAGAGACACTCAGAGAGATTCACTGAGACACACAGAGACACACAGAGACACACGGGGACTCACAGAGACACATAGAGACACATAGAGACTCACAGAGACACATAGAGACACGCGGAGGCACACGGAGACACGCGGAGACACTCAGAGAGATTCACTGAGACACACAGAGACACACGAGACACACAGAGACCCACAGAGACACGTAGAGACACATAGAGACTCACAGAGACACATAGAGACACGCGGAGGCACGCGGAGACACGCGGAGACACGCAGAGAGATTCACTGAGACACACGGAGACACACAGAGACACACAGAGACACATAGAGACACATAGAGACTCACAGAGACACATATAGACACATAGAGACTCACAGAGACACATAGAGACACGCGGAGGCACACGGAGACACGCAGAGACACTCAGAGAGATTCACTGAGACACACAGAGACACACAGGGACACACAGAGACCCACAGAGACACATAGAGACACATAGAGACTCACAGAGACACATAGAGACACATAGAGACTCACAGAGACACATAGAGACACGCGGAGGCACACGGAGACACGCGGAGACACGCGGAGACACGCAGAGACACTCAGAGAGATTCACTGAGACACACAGAGACACACAGAGACTCACAGAGACACACAGAGACACATAGAGACACATAGAGACTCACAGAGACACATAGAGACACGCGGAGGCACACGGAGACACGCAGAGACACTCAGAGAGATTCACTGAGACACACAGAGACACACAGGGACACACAGAGACCCACAGAGACACATAGAGACACATAGAGACTCACAGAGACACATAGAGACACATAGAGACACGCGGAGGCACACGGAGACACGCGGAGACACTCAGAGAGATTCACTGAGACACACGGAGACACACAGAGACACACAGAGACACACAGAGACACATAGAGACACATAGAGACTCACAAAGACACATAGAGACACGCGGAGGCACGCGGAGACACGCAGAGACACTCAGAGAGATTCACTGAGACACACAGAGACACACAGGGACACACAGAGACCCACAGAGACACATAGAGACACATAGAGACTCACAGAGACACAGAGACACGCGGAGGCACACGGAGACACGCAGAGACACTCAGAGAGATTCACTGAGACACACAGAGACACACAGGGACACACAGAGATACACAGAGACACATAGGGATACACAGAGACACACAGGGATACACAGAGACCCATAGAGACACACAGAGATACACAGAGACACACAGGGATACACAGAGACACACAGGGATACACAGAGACACACAGAGACCCACAGAGACACACAGAGACTCACAGAGACACACAGAGACACACAGAGACTCACAGATACACACAGAGACACACAGAGACACACAGATACACACAGAGACTCACAGAGACCCACAGAGACACACAGAGACCCACAGAGACTCACAGAGACCCACTGAGACACACAGAGACCCACAGAGACTCACAGAGACTCACAGAGACTCACAGAGACCCACAGAGACACACAGAGACTCACAAAGACCCACAGAGACTCACAGAGACCCACAGAGACCCACAGAGACTCACATAGACACACAGAGACACACAGAGACCCACAGAGACACACAGAGACTCACAGAGACACACAGAGACTCACAGATACACACAGAGACACACAGAGACACACAGATACACACAGAGACTCACAGAGACCCACAGAGACACACAGAGACCCACAGAGACTCACAGAGACCCACTGAGACACACAGAGACCCACAGAGACTCACAGAGACTCACAGAGACTCACAGAGACCCACAGAGACACACAGAGACTCACAGATACACACACACAGACACACAGAGACACACAGAGACACACAGAGACTCACAGATACACACAGAGACCCAAAGAGACTCACAGAGACTCACAGATACACACACAGATACACACAGAGACACACAGAGACTCACAGAGACACACAGAGACCCACAGAGACTCACAGAGACTCACAGAGACCCACAGAGACACACAGAGACTCACAGATACACACACACAGACACACAGAGACCCAAAGAGACTCACAGAGACTCACAGAGACCCACAGAGACACACAGAGACTCACAGATACACACACACAGACACACAGAGACACACAGAGACCCACTGAGACACACAGAGACCCACAGAGACTCACAGAGACTCACAGAGACTCACAGAGACCCACAGAGACACACAGAGACTCACAGATACACACACACAGACACACAGAGACACACACAGACACACAGAGACACACAGATACACACAGAGACCCACAGAGACCCACAGAGACCCAAAGAGACCCACAGAGACACACAGAGACCCACAGAGACACACACAGAGACACACAGAGACCCACAGAGACACACAGAGACTCACAGAGACACACAGAGACACACAGAGACTCACAGATACACACAGAGACACACAGAGACACACAGATACACACAGAGACTCACAGAGACCCACAGAGACACACAGAGACCCACAGAGACTCACAGAGACCCACTGAGACACACAGAGACCCACAGAGACTCACAGAGACTCACAGAGACTCACAGAGACCCACAGAGACACACAGAGACTCACAGATACACACACACAGACACACAGAGACCCAAAGAGACTCACAGAGACACACAGAGACCCACAGAGACTCACAGAGACCCACTGAGACACACAGAGACACACAGAGACCCACAGAGACCCACAGAGACCCAAAGAGACCCACAGAGACTCACAGAGACACAGAGACACACAGAGACCCACAGAGACCCACAGAGACCCACTGAGACACACAGAGACACACACAGAGACACACACACAGAGACTCACAGATACACACGTTGAGTCGATGGGTTTGCATTGCCGACTCGGCGAGAGATTTGGGTGTTCGTCACGCGACCTCTGGACAAAACCCAGCCGGGTCGCGGCTGGCTCCGCACCATCGGTCCCAATTCGGACCGGTCCCCACGAGGGCAGCGGGCTGGAGGTGTCAGGGTCCTGGTCCCGATGATTTTCAGTTTTCAGGCTTTCGTAGAACTGCCAAGAGGGAGCTTGGCGCAGAGGTCGCCAACGGGTTTTGATTCCTTACCCCCAGTACCCGTACCCTACCCGTACCCTACCAGTACCCTACCCGTACCCTACCTGTACCCTACCCGTACCCTACCCGTACCCTACCTGTACCCTACCTGTACCCTACCCGTACCCTACCCTACCCGTACCCTACCCGTACCCTACCCGTACCCTACCCGTACCCTACCCGTACCCTACCCGTACCCTACCCGTACCCTACCCGTACCCTACCCGTACCCTACCCGTACCCTACCCGTACCCTACCTGTACCCTACCCGTACCCTACCCGTACCCTACCTGTACCCTACCCGTACCCTACCCTACCCGTACCCTACCCGTACCCTACCCGTACCCTACCCGTACCCTACCCGTACCCTACCCGTACCCTACCTGGACCCTACCCGTACCCTACCCGTACCCTACCTGTACCCTACCCGTACCCTACCCTACCCGTACCCTACCCGTACCCTACCCGTACCCTACCCGTACCCTACCCGTACCCTACCCGTACCCGTATCTGGACCCTACCCGTACCCGTATCTGTAGTCTACCCGTACCCTACCCGTACCCCTACCCATACCCGGCCGGGTACGGGTAGCCGGGTATCGGGTAGGGTACAGGTAGGGTACGGGTAGGGTACGGGTAGGGTACGGGTAGGGTAGGGTACGGGTAGGGTACGGGTAGGGTACAGGTAGGGTACGGGTAGGGTACGGGTAGGGTACGGGTAGGGTACGGGTAGGGTAGGGTACGGGTAGGGTACGGGTAGGGTACGGGTAGGGTACGGGTACGGGTAGGGTACAGGTAGGGTAGGGTACTGGTAGGGTACGGGTAGGGTACGGGTAGGGTACGGGTACAGGTAGGGTACGGGTAGGGTACGGGTAGGGTACGGGTAGGGTACGGGTAGGGTACGGGTACAGGTAGGGTAGGGTACGGGTAGGGTACGGGTAGGGTACGGGTAGGGTACGGGTAGGGTACGGGTATCCTGTACCCGGTTGCCACCTCTGGTTTCGGGTGCCACATGTTTTATAGAGCTCCAAGAGATGCACCGCCCCTGGTACCGACCCGTTTCTGGAACTTTCCAGAAGATGCTGGGAGGGCAACCAGCCGCCATTGGGTCCGGCGATGTGTCAATCCCAATCGTAAGTGGATATAGGGGACTACTCACTCAGTCACTCAGTCAGTCACTCAGTCAGTCACTCAGTCAGTCACTCAGTCAGTCACTCAGTCAGTCAGTCACTCAGTCAGTCAGTCACTCAGTCAGTCACTCAGTCAATCACTCAGTCAGTCAGTCACTCAGTCAATCACTCAGTCAGTCAGTCACTCAGTCAGTCACTCAGTCAGTCAGTCACTCAGTCAGTCACTCACTCAGTCAGTCAGTCACTCAGTCAGTCACTCAGTCAGTCAGTCAGTCACTCAGTCAGTCACTCAGTCACCCAGTCAGTCACTCACTCACTCAGTCAGTCAGTCACTCAGTCAGTCACTCAGTCAGTCAGTCAGTCACTCAGTCAGTCACTCACTCACTCACTCAGTTACCCAGTCACTCAATCAGTCACTCAGTCACCCAGTCAGTCACTCACTCACTCACTCAGTCAGTCAGTCACTCAGTCAGTCACTCAGTCAGTCACTCAGTCAGTCACTCACTCAGTCAGTCAGTCACTCAGTCAGTCACTCAGTCAGTCACCCAGTCACTCAGTCAGTCAGTCACTCACTCACCCAGTCTCTGGAACTTTCCAGAAGATGCTGGGAGGGGAACCAGCCGCCATTGGGTCCGGCTCAGTGTGGATCCCAATCGTGCTCGCTTGCTCACCCTAGAGGACTCTGGCTGTTACTGCAGGTAAGTGGATATAGGGGACTACTCAGTCAGTCAGTCAGTCACTCAGTCAGTCACTCAGTCAGTCAGTCACTCACTCAGTCAGTCAGTCAGTCACTCAGTCAGTCAGTCAGTCACTCAGTCAGTCACTCAGTCACTCAGTCAGTCAGTCAGTCACTCAGTCAGTCACTCACTCACTCACTCAGTCAGTCACTCAGTCACTCAGTCAGTCAGTCACTCAGTCAGTCAGTCAGTCACTCAGTCAGTCACTCAGTCAGTCAGTCACTCAGTCAGTCAGTCAGTCACTCAGTCAGTCACTCACTCACTCAGTCACTCAGTCAGTCACTCAGTCAGTCAGTCACTCAGTCAGTCACTCACTCAGTCCCTCAGTCACCCAGTCAGTCAGTCACTCAGTCAGTCACTCAGTCAGTCACTCAGTCAGTCATTCAGTCAGTCAGTTACTCAGTCAGTCAGTCAGTCAGTCACTCATTCAGTCACTCAGTCACTCAGTCAGTCAGTCAGTCAGTCACTCAGTCAGTCACTCACTCACTCAGTCAGTCAGTCAATCAGTCAGTCACTCAGTCAGTCAGTCACTCAGTCAGTCACTCAGTCAGTCAGTCACTCAGTCAGTCACTCACTCAGTCAGTCACTCAGTCAGTCAGTCAGTCACTCAGTCAGTCACTCACTCACTCAGTCACTCACTCACTCACTCAGTCACTCAGTCACTCAGTCAGTCAGTCAGTCACCCAGTCACTCAATCAGTCACTCAGTCACCCAGTCACTCACTCAGTCACTCAGTCAGTCACTCAGTCACTCAGTCAGTCATTCAGTCAGTCAGTCAGTCACTCAGTCAGTCAGTCACACAGTCACTCAATCAGTCACTCAGTCAGTCATTCAGTCAGTCAGTCAGTCA
Organism: Lampetra fluviatilis; assembly: GCF_964198595.1. Lineage (NCBI taxonomy): Eukaryota > Metazoa > Chordata > Hyperoartia > Petromyzontiformes > Petromyzontidae > Lampetra > Lampetra fluviatilis. The sequence goes on from NW_027621091.1 coordinate 20,374, forward strand.
CTCAGTCAGTCACTCACTCACTCAGTCAGTCAGTCAGTCACTCAGTCACTCAGTCAGTCATTCAGTCAGTCACTCACTCAGTCAGTCACTCACTCAGCCAGTCAGTCACTCACTCACTCAGTCACTCAGTCAGTCACTCACTCACCCAGTCACTCAGTCACTCAGTCACTCACTCAGTCACTCAGTCAGTCAGTCAGTCACTCACTCAGTCACTCACTCACTCAGTCAGTCACTCAGTCACTCAGTCACCCAGTCACTCACTCAGTCAGTCACTCAGTCACTCCGTCACCCAGTCACTCAATCAGTCACCCAGTCACTCAGTCAGTCACTCACTCACCCAGTCACCCAGTCACTCAGTCAGTCACTCACTCACCCAGTCACCCAGTCACTCAGTCAGTCACTCACTCACCCAGTCTCTGGAACTTTCCAGAAGATGCTGGGAGGGGAACCAGCCGCCATTGTGTCCGGCTCAGTGTGGATCCCAATCGTGCTCGCTTGCTCACCCTAGAGGACTCTGGCTGTTACTGCAGGTAAGTGGATATAGGGGACTACCCAGTCACTCAGTCAGTCACTCAGTCAGTCACTCAGTCAGTCAGTCAGTCACTCAGTCAGTCAGTCAGTCACTCAGTCAGTCAGTCAGTCACTCAGTCAGTCACTCACCCACCCAACCACCCACTCACTCACCCACCCACCCACCCACTCACTCACTCACCCACTCACTCACCCACTCGCTCACCCACTCAGTCACTCAGTCACTCACTCAGTCACTCACTCACTCACCCACTCACTCACTCACCCACTCAGTCACTCAGTCACTCACTCACCCACTCACTCAATCACCCACTCAGTCACTCACTCACCCACTCAGTCACTCACTCACTCACTCACCCACTCACTCACTCACTCACCCACTCAGTCACTCACTCACTCACTCACCCACTCACTCACTCACCCACTCACTCACTCACTCACCCACTCAGTCACTCACTCACCCACTCACTCACCCACTCACTCACTCACCCACTCAGTCACTCAGTCACTCACTCAGTTGTCGTGAATCCCGGCAGAAGAGACTCGCTGGGGCTGTGCGGGGTGTGGCTAGACCTGGTGGCTACAGCGGGGAGCTCGTTCATCCTGCAGATGTAGCAGTTAGTTAGTTAGTCAGTTAGTTAGTCAGTCACTCACTCACTCACACAGTCAGTCACTCAGTTAGTTAGTTAGTCAGTCACTCAGTCACTCAGTTAGTCAGTAAGTCACTCAGTCAGTTAGTCGGTCAGTCACTCAGTCACTCAGTCACTCACTCTATCAGTTACTCAGTCAGTTACTCAGTCAGTCACTCAGTCAGTCAGTCACTCAATCACTCACCAACCTACTAACTCAGTCACTCAGTCAGTCACTAAGTCACTCAGTCACCCACTCATTCACTCAGTCACTCACTCTGTCACTCACTCACTCTCTCACTCACTCGCCACTCACTCACCCAATAATTCACCCAACCACTCACCCACTCACTTACCCACTCACTCACCTACTCACTCACCCAATCACTCACCCACTCACTCACTCACCCACTCACCCACTCACTCACTCACCCACTCACCCATTCACTCACTCACCCACCCACTGACCCACCCACTCACTCACCTACTCACTCACTCACCCACTCACCCATTCACTCACTCACCCACTCACCCACTCACTCACTCACCCACCCACTGACTCACTCACTGACTCACCCACTCCATCACTAACTCACCCACCTACTCATCCACTCACTCACCCACTCACTCACCTACTCACCCACTCACTCACCCACTCACTCACCTACTCACCCACTCACTCATCCACTCACTCACCCACTCACTCACCTACTCACCCACTTACTCACCCACTCACTCACCCACTCACTCACCTACTCACCCACTCACTCATCCATTCACTCACCCACTCACTCACCTACTCACCCACTCACTCACCCACTCACTCACCCACTCACTTACCCACTCACTCACCCACTCACTCACCCACTCACTCACCTACTCACCCACTCACTCACCCACTCACTCACCCACTCACCACTCACTCACTCACCCACTCACTCACTCACCCACTCACTCACTCATCCACTCACTCACTCACTCACCCACTCACTTACCCACTCACTCACTCACTCACTCACCCACTCACTCACCTACTCACCCACTCACTCACCCACTCACTCACCCAATCACTCACTCACCCACTCACTCACCTACTCACTCACTCACCCACTCACCTACCCACTCAACAACTCACCCACTCACTCACTCATCCACTCACTCACTCACTCAGCCACTCACTCACCCACTCACTCACCCACTCACTCACCCACTCACTCACCCACTCACCCAATCACTCACCCAATCACTCACCCACCCACTCACTCAGCCACTCACTCACCCACTCACTCATCTACTCACCCACTCACTCACCCACTCACTCACCCACTCAACAACTCACCCACTCACTCACTCATCCACTCACTCACTCAGCCACTCACTCACCCACTCACTCACCCACTCACTAACTCACCAACTCACTCACCCACTCACTCACCCACTCACTCACCCACTCACTCACCTACTCACTCACCCACTCACTCACCCACTCACCCACTCACTCACCCACTCACTCACTCACTCACTCACCCACCCACTCACCCACTCACTCACCCACTCACTCACCCACTCAACAACTCACCAACTCACTCACTCACTCACCCACTCACTCACCCACTCACTCAGCCACTCACTCACCCACTCACTCACCAACTCACCCACTCACCCACTCACTCACCTACTCACTCACCCACTCACTCACCCACTCACCACTCACTCACTCACCCACTCACTCACTCACACACTCACCCACTCACCCACTCACTCACTCACTCAGCCACTCACTCACCCACTCACTCACCCATTCACCCACTCACTCACCCACTCACTCACCCACTCACTCACTCAGTCACTCACTCACCCACTCACTCACCCACTCACTCACCCACTCACTCACTCAGTCACTCACTCACCCACTCACTTACCCACTCAACAACTCACCCACTCACTCACTCATCCACTCACTCACTCACTCACCCACTCACTGACCTACTCACCCACTCACTCACCCACTCACTCACCCACTCACTTACCCACTCAACAACTCACCCACTCACTCACTCATCCACTCACTCACTCACTCAGCCACTCACTCACCCACTCACTCACCTACTCACTCACCCACTCACTCACTCACCCACTCACTCACTCACTCACCCACTCACCCACTCACTCACCCACTCACTCACTCACTCACCCACTCACCCACTCACTCACCCACTCACTCACCTACTCACCCACTCACTCACTCACCCACTCACTCACCTACTCACCCATTCACTCACCCACTCACTCACCCACTCAACAACTCACCCACTCACTCACTCAGCCACTCACTCACCCACTCACTCAGCCACTCACTCACCAACCCATTCACTCAGCCACTCACTCACTCAGACACTCACTCACTGACTCACCCACTCACTCACCCACTCACTCACTCACCAACTCACTCACCCACTCACTCACTCACTCACCAACTCACTCACCCACTCACTCACTCACCCACTCACTCACCCACTCACTCACTGACTCACCCACTCACTCACCCACTCACTCACCTACTCACCCACTCACTCACCCACTCACTCACCTACTCACCCACTCACTCACTCACCCACTCACTCACCCACTCAACAACTCACCCGCTCACTCACTCAGCCACTCACTCACCCACTCACTCAGCCACTCACTCACCAACCCACTCACTCAGCCACTCACTCACTGACTCACCCACTCACTCACCCACTCACTCACTCACTCACCCACTCACTCACCTACTCACCCACTCACTCACCACTCACTCACCCACTCATTCACTCACCCACTCACTCACCCACTCACTAACTCACCAACTCACTCACCCACTCACTCACCCACTCACTCACCCACTCACTCACCAACTCACTCACCCACTCACTCACTCACCCACTCACTCACCCACTCACTCACTGACTCACCCACTCACTCACCCACTCACTCACTCACTCACCCACTCACTCACCTACTCACCCACTCACTCACCACTCACTCACCCACTCATTCACTCACCCACTCACTCACCCACTCACTAACTCACCAACTCACTCACCCACTCACTCACCCACTCACTCACCTACTCACTCACCCACTCACTCACCCACTCACCCACTCACTCACCCATTCACTCACTCACTCACCCACCCACTCACCCAACCACTCACGCACTCACCCACTCACTCACCTACTCACTCACCCACTCACTCACCCACTCAACAACTCACCAACTCACTCACTCACTCACCCACTCACTCACCCACTCACTCAGCCACTCACTCACCCACTCACTCACCCACTCACCCACTAACTCACTCACCCAGTCACTCACCTAATCACACACTCACCCACTCACTCACTCACCCACTCACTCACCCACTCACTCACCCACTCACTCACCAACTCACCCACTCACCCACTCACCCACTCACTCACTCACCCACTCACCCACTCACTCACTCACTCAGTCACTCACTCACTCAGCCACTCACTCACCCACTCACTCACTCACCCACTCACTCACTCACTCACCCACTCACTCACCTACTCACTCACCAACTCACTCACTCACCCACTCACTCACCCACTCACTCAGCCACTCACTCACCCACTCACTCACCCACTAACTCACTCACCCAGTCACTCACCTAATCACACACTCACCCACTCACTCACTCACCCACTCACTCACCCACTCACTCACCCACTCACTCACCAACTCACCCACTCACCCACTCACTCACTCACCCACTCACCCACTCACTCACTCACTCAGTCACTCACTCACTCAACCACTCACTCACTCAGCCACTCACTCACCCACTCACTCACTCACCCACTCACCCACTCACTCACCCACTCACTCACCCACTCACTCACCAACTCACCCACTCACCCACTCACTCACCTACTCACTCACCCACTCACTCACCCACTCACCACTCACTCACTCACCCACTCACTCACTCACCCACTCACTCACCCACTCACTCACTCAGCCACTCACTCACCCACTCACTCACCCACTCACCCACTCACTCACCCACTCACTCACCCACTCACTCACTCAGTCACTCACTCACCCACCCACTCACTCACCTACTCACTCACCCACTCACTTACCCACTCAACAACTCACCCACTCACTCACTCATCCACTTACTCACTCACTCAGCCACTCACTCACCCACTCACTCACCCACTCACTGACCTACTCACCCACTCACTCACCCACTCACTCACCCACTCACTTACCCACTCAACAACTCACCCACTCACTCACTCATCCACTCACTCACTCACTCAGCCACTCACTCACCCACTCACTCACCCACTCACTCACCCACTCACTCAGCCACTCACTAACTCACCAACTCACCAACTCACTCACCCACTCACTCACCCACTCACTCACCCAACCACTCACCTACTCACTCACCCACTCACCTACTCACTCACCCACTCACTCACTCAACCACCCTCTCACAAAGCTACCCCAGGTAGCCTCTAGCGGGGCTGTAGAGGCAAGTGCTGTTGCACACAGACACAGCTACAGACAAAGCTCCCCCAGGTAGCCTCTAGCGGGGCTGTAGAGGCAAGTGCTGTTACACACAGACAAAGCTACAGACAAAGCTCCCCCAGGTAGCCTCTAGCGGGGCTGTAGAGGCAAGTGCTGTTACACACAGACAAAGCTACAGACAAAGCTCCCCCAGGTAGCCTCTAGCGGGGCTGTAGGGGCAAGTGCTGTTGCACACAGACAAAGCAACAGACAAAGCTCCCCCAGGTAGCCTCTAGCAGGGCTGTAGGGGCAAGTGCTGTTGCACACAGACAAAGCTACAGACAAAGCTCCCCCAGGTAGCCTCTAGCAGGGCTGTAGGGGCAAGTGCTGTTGCACACAGACAAAGCAACAGACAAAGCTCCCCCAGGTAGCCTCTAGCAGGGCTGTAGGGGCAAGTGCTGTCACACACAGACAAAGCTTCCCCAGGTAGCCTCTAGCAGGGCTGTAGGGGCCAAGTGCTGTTGCACACAGACACAGCTACAGACAAAGCTCCCCCAGGTAGCCTCTAGCGGGGCTGTAGGGGCCAAGTGCTGTTGCACACAGACACAGCTACAGACAAATCTACCCCAGGTAGCCTCTAGCAGGGCTGTAGGGGCCAAGTGCTGTTACACACAGACACAGCTACAGACAAAGCTCCCCCAGGTAGCCTCTAGCAGGGCTGTAGTGGCCAAGTGCTGTTACACACAGACACAGCTACAGACAAAGCTCCCCCAGGTAGCCTCTAGCAGGGCTGTAGTGGCCAAGTGCTGTTACACACAGACACAGCTACAGACAAAGCTCCCCCAGGTAGCCTCTAGCAGGGCTGTAGGGGCCAAGTGCTGTTACACACAGACACAGCTACAGACAAATCTACCCCAGGTAGCCTCTAGCAGGGCTGTAGGGGCCAAGTGCTGTTACACACAGACACAGCTACAGACAAATCTACCCCAGGTAGCCTCTAGCAGGGCTGTAGGGGCCAAGTGCTGTTACACACAGACACAGCTACAGACAAAGCTACCCCAGGTAGCCTCTAGCAGGGCTGTAGGGGCCAAGTGCTGTTACACACAGACACAGCTACAGACAAAGCTCCCCCAGGTAGCCTCTAGCAGGGCTGTAGGGGCCAAGTGCTGTTACACACAGACACAGCTACAGACAAAGCTCCCCCAGGTAGCCTCTAGCAGGGCTGTAGGGGCCAAGTGCTGTTACACACAGACACAGCTACAGACAAATCTACCCCAGGTAGCCTCTAGCAGGGCTGTAGGGGCCAAGTGCTGTTACACACAGACACAGCTACAGACAAAGCTCCCCCAGGTAGCCTCTAGCAGGGCTGTAGGGGCAAGTGCTGTTACACACAGACACAGCTACAGACAAAGCTCCCCCAGGTAGCCTCTAGCAGGGCTGTAGGGGCCAAGTGCTGTTGCACACAGACACAGCTACAGACAAAGCTCCCCCAGGTAGCCTCTAGCAGGGATGTAGGGGCAAGTGCTGTTACACACAGACACAGCTACAGACAAAGCTCCCCCAGGTAGCCTCTAGCGGGGCTGTAGGGGCCAAGTGCTGTTGCACACAGACACAGCTACAGACAAAGCTCCCCCAGGTAGCCTCTAGCGGGGCTGTAGGGGCCAAGTGCTGTTGCACACAGACACAGCTACAGACAAAGCTCCCCCAGGTAGCCTCTAGCAGGGCTGTGGGGGCCAAGTGCTGTTGCACACAGACACAGCTACAGACAAAGCTACCCCAGGTAGCCTCTAGCAGGGCTGTAGGGGCCAAGTGCTGTTACACACAGACACAGCTACAGACAAATCTACCCCAGGTAGCCTCTAGCAGGGCTGTAGGGGCCAAGTGCTGTTACACACAGACACAGCTACAGACAAAGCTCCCCCAGGTAGCCTCTAGCAGGGCTGTAGGGGCCAAGTGCTGTTGCACACAGACACAGCTACAGACAAAGCTCCCCCAGGTAGCCTCTAGCGGGGCTGTAGGGGCCAAGTGCTGTTGCACACAGACACAGCTACAGACAAAGCTCCCCCAGGTAGCCTCTAGCAGGGCTGTAGGGGCCAAGTGCTGTTGCACACAGACACAGCTACAGACAAATCTACCCCAGGTAGCCTCTAGCGGGGCTGTAGGGGCCAAGTGCTGTTGCACACAGACACAGCTACAGACAAATCTACCCCAGGTAGCCTCTAGCAGGGCTGTAGGGGCAAGTGCTGTTACACACAGACACAGCTACAGACAAAGCTCCCCCAGGTAGCCTCTAGCAGGGCAGTAGGGGCAAGTGCTGTTACACACAGACACAGCTACAGACAAATCTACCCCAGGTAGCCTCTAGCAGGGCTGTAGGGGCAAGTGCTGTTACACACAGACACAGCTACAGACAAATCTACCCCAGGTAGCCTCTAGCAGGGCTGTAGGGGCAAGTGCTGTTACACACAGACACAGCTACAGACAAATCTACCCCAGGTAGCCTCTAGCAGGGCTGTAGGGCCAAGTGCTGTTACACACAGACACAGCTACAGACAAATCTACCCCAGGTAGCCTCTAGCAGGGCTGTAGGGGCCAAGTGCTGTTACACACAGACACAGCTACAGACAAATCTACCCCAGGTAGCCTCTAGCAGGGCTGTAGGGGCAAGTGCTGTTACACACAGACACAGCTACAGACAAAGCTCCCCCAGGTAGCCTCTAGCAGGGCTGTAGTGGCCAAGTGCTGTTACACACAGACACAGCTACAGACAAAGCTCCCCCAGGTAGCCTCTAGCAGGGCTGTAGTGGCCAAGTGCTGTTACACACAGACACAGCTACAGACAAAGCTCCCCCAGGTAGCCTCTAGCGGGGCTGTAGGGGCCAAGTGCTGTTACACACAGACACAGCTACAGACAAAGCTCCCCCAGGTAGCCTCTAGCAGGGCTGTAGGGGCCAAGTGCTGTTACACACAGACACAGCTACAGACAAAGCTCCCCCAGGTAGCCTCTAGCAGGGCTGTAGGGGCCAAGTGCTGTTACACACAGACACAGCTACAGACAAATCTACCCCAGGTAGCCTCTAGCAGGGCTGTAGGGGCCAAGTGCTGTTACACACAGACACAGCTACAGACAAAGCTCCCCCAGGTAGCCTCTAGCAGGGCTGTAGGGGCCAAGTGCTGTTACACACAGACACAGCTACAGACAAAGCTCCCCCAGGTAGCCTCTAGCAGGGCTGTAGGGGCCAAGTGCTGTTACACACAGACACAGCTACAGACAAATCTACCCCAGGTAGCCTCTAGCAGGGCTGTAGGGGCCAAGTGCTGTTACACACAGACACAGCTACAGACAAATCTACCCCAGGTAGCCTCTAGCAGGGCTGTAGGGGCCAAGTGCTGTTACACACAGACACAGCTACAGACAAAGCTCCCCCAGGTAGCCTCTAGCAGGGCTGTAGGGGCCAAGTGCTGTTACACACAGACACAGCTACAGACAAATCTACCCCAGGTAGCCTCTAGCAGGGCTGTAGGGCCAAGTGCTGTTACACACAGACACAGCTACAGACAAAGCTCCCCCAGGTAGCCTCTAGCAGGGCTGTAGGGGCCAAGTGCTGTTACACACAGACACAGCTACAGACAAATCTACCCCAGGTAGCCTCTAGCAGGGCTGTAGGGGCCAAGTGCTGTTACACACAGACACAGCTACAGACAAATCTACCCCAGGTAGCCTCTAGCAGGGCTGTAGGGGCCAAGTGCTGTTACACACAGACACAGCTACAGACAAATCTACCCCAGGTAGCCTCTAGCAGGGCTGTAGGGGCCAAGTGCTGTTACACACAGACACAGCTACAGACAAATCTACCCCAGGTAGCCTCTAGCAGGGCTGTAGGGGCCAAGTGCTGTTACACACAGACACAGCTACAGACAAATCTACCCCAGGTAGCCTCTAGCAGGGCTGTAGGGGCCAAGTGCTGTTACACACAGACACAGCTACAGACAAATCTACCCCAGGTAGCCTCTAGCAGGGCTGTAGGGGCCAAGTGCTGTTACACACAGACACAGCTACAGACAAATCTACCCCAGGTAGCCTCTAGCAGGGCTGTAGGGGCCAAGTGCTGTTACACACAGACACAGCTACAGACAAATCTACCCCAGGTAGCCTCTAGCAGGGCTGTAGGGGCCAAGTGCTGTTACACACAGACACAGCTACAGACAAATCTACCCCAGGTAGCCTCTAGCAGGGCTGTAGGGGCCAAGTGCTGTTACACACAGACACAGCTACAGACAAATCTACCCCAGGTAGCCTCTAGCAGGGCTGTAGGGGCCAAGTGCTGTTACACACAGACACAGCTACAGACAAATCTACCCCAGGTAGCCTCTAGCAGGGCTGTAGGGGCCAAGTGCTGTTACACACAGACACAGCTACAGACAAATCTACCCCAGGTAGCCTCTAGCGGGGCTGTAGGGGCCAAGTGCTGTTACACACAGACACAGCTACAGACAAAGCTCCCCCAGGTAGCCTCTAGCAGGGCTGTAGGGGCCAAGTGCTGTTACACACAGACACAGCTACAGACAAATCTACCCCAGGTAGCCTCTAGCAGGGCTGTAGGGGCCAAGTGCTGTTACACACAGACACAGCTACAGACAAATCTACCCCAGGTAGCCTCTAGCAGGGCTGTAGGGGCCAAGTGCTGTTACACACAGACACAGCTACAGACAAAGCTCCCCCAGGTAGCCTCTAGCAGGGCTGTAGGGGCCAAGTGCTGTTACACACAGACACAGCTACAGACAAATCTACCCCAGGTAGCCTCTAGCGGGGCTGTAGGGGCCAAGTGCTGTTACACACAGACACAGCTACAGACAAAGCTCCCCCAGGTAGCCTCTAGCAGGGCTGTAGGGGCCAAGTGCTGTTGCACACAGACACAGCTACAGACAAAGCTCCCCCAGGTAGCCTCTAGCGGGGCTGTAGGGGCCAAGTGCTGTTACACACAGACACAGCTACAGACAAAGCTCCCCCAGGTAGCCTCTAGCAGGGCTGTAGGGGCCAAGTGCTGTTGCACACAGACACAGCTACAGACAAAGCTCCCCCAGGTAGCCTCTAGCGGGGCTGTAGGGGCCAAGTGCTGTTGCACACAGACACAGCTACAGACAAAGCTCCCCCAGGTAGCCTCTAGCAGGGCTGTAGGGGCCAAGTGCTGTTACACACAGACACAGCTACAGACAAATCTACCCCAGGTAGCCTCTAGCAGGGCTGTAGGGGCCAAGTGCTGTTGCACACAGACACAGCTACAGACAAAGCTCCCCCAGGTAGCCTCTAGCGGGGCTGTAGGGGCCAAGTGCTGTTACACACAGACACAGCTACAGACAAAGCTCCCCCAGGTAGCCTCTAGCGGGGCTGTAGGGGCCAAGTGCTGTTACACACAGACACAGCTACAGACAAATCTACCCCAGGTAGCCTCTAGCAGGGCTGTAGGGGCCAAGTGCTGTTACACACAGACACAGCTACAGACAAATCTACCCCAGGTAGACTCTAGCAGGGCTGTAGGGCCAAGTGCTGTTACACACAGACACAGCTACAGACAAATCTACCCCAGGTAGCCTCTAGCAGGGCTGTAGGGGCCAAGTGCTGTTACACACAGACACAGCTACAGACAAAGCTACCCCAGGTAGCCTCTAGCGGGGCTGTAGGGGCCAAGTGCTGTTACACACAGACACAGCTACAGACAAAGCTCCCCCAGGTAGCCTCTAGCAGGGCTGTAGGGGCCAAGTGCTGTTACACACAGACACAGCTACAGACAAATCTACCCCAGGTAGCCTCTAGCAGGGCTGTAGGGGCCAAGTGCTGTTACACACAGACACAGCTACAGACAAATCTACCCCAGGTAGCCTCTAGCAGGGCTGTAGGGGCCAAGTGCTGTTACACACAGACACAGCTACAGACAAATCTACCCCAGGTAGACTCTAGCAGGGCTGTAGGGCCAAGTGCTGTTACACACAGACACAGCTACAGACAAATCTACCCCAGGTAGCCTCTAGCAGGGCTGTAGGGGCCAAGTGCTGTTACACACAGACACAGCTACAGACAAAGCTACCCCAGGTAGCCTCTAGCAGGGCTGTAGGGGCCAAGTGCTGTTACACACAGACACAGCTACAGACAAATCTACCCCAGGTAGCCTCTAGCAGGGCTGTAGGGGCCAAGTGCTGTTACACACAGACACAGCTACAGACAAAGCTCCCCCAGGTAGCCTCTAGCGGGGCTGTAGGGGCCAAGTGCTGTTACACACAGACACAGCTACAGACAAAGCTCCCCCAGGTAGCCTCTAGCAGGGCTGTAGGGGCCAAGTGCTGTTACACACAGACACAGCTACAGACAAATCTACCCCAGGTAGCCTCTAGCAGGGCTGTAGGGGCCAAGTGCTGTTACACACAGACACAGCTACAGACAAATCTACCCCAGGTAGCCTCTAGCAGGGCTGTAGGGGCCAAGTGCTGTTACACACAGACACAGCTACAGACAAAGCTCCCCCAGGTAGCCTCTAGCGGGGCTGTAGGGGCCAAGTGCTGTTACACACAGACACAGCTACAGACAAATCTACCCCAGGTAGCCTCTAGCAGGGCTGTAGGGGCCAAGTGCTGTTACACACAGACTCAGCTACAGACAAAGCTCCCCCAGGTAGCCTCTAGCAGGGCTGTAGGGGCCAAGTGCTGTTACACACAGACACAGCTACAGACAAATCTACCCCAGGTAGCCTCTAGCAGGGCTGTAGGGGCCAAGTGCTGTTACACACAGACACAGCTACAGACAAAGCTCCCCCAGGTAGCCTCTAGCAGGGCTGTAGTGGCCAAGTGCTGTTACACACAGACACAGCTACAGACAAAGCTCCCCCAGGTAGCCTCTAGCAGGGCTGTAGTGGCCAAGTGCTGTTACACACAGACACAGCTACAGACAAAGCTCCCCCAGGTAGCCTCTAGCGGGGCTGTAGGGGCCAAGTGCTGTTACACACAGACACAGCTACAGACAAAGCTCCCCCAGGTAGCCTCTAGCAGGGCTGTAGGGGCCAAGTGCTGTTACACACAGACACAGCTACAGACAAAGCTCCCCCAGGTAGCCTCTAGCAGGGCTGTAGGGGCCAAGTGCTGTTACACACAGCTACAGACAAAGCTCCCCCAGGTAGCCTCTAGCAGGGCTGTAGGGGCCAAGTGCTGTTACACACAGACACAGCTACAGACAAATCTACCCCAGGTAGCCTCTAGCAGGGCTGTAGGGGCCAAGTGCTGTTACACACAGACACAGCTACAGACAAAGCTCCCCCAGGTAGCCTCTAGCAGGGCTGTAGGGGCAAGTGCTGTTACACACAGACACAGCTACAGACAAATCTACCCCAGGTAGCCTCTAGCAGGGCTGTAGGGGCCAAGTGCTGTTACACACAGACACAGCTACAGACAAATCTACCCCAGGTAGCCTCTAGCAGGGCTGTAGGGGCCAAGTGCTGTTACACACAGACACAGCTACAGACAAAGCTCCCCCAGGTAGCCTCTAGCAGGGCTGTAGGGGCCAAGTGCTGTTACACACAGACACAGCTACAGACAAAGCTCCCCCAGGTAGCCTCTAGCAGGGCTGTAGGGGCCAAGTGCTGTTACACACAGACACAGCTACAGACAAAGCTCCCCCAGGTAGCCTCTAGCAGGGCTGTAGGGGCCAAGTGCTGTTACACACAGACACAGCTACAGACAAAGCTCCCCCAGGTAGCCTCTAGCAGGGCTGTAGGGGCAAGTGCTGTTGCACACAGACACAGCTACAGATAAAGCTCCCCAAGGTAGCCTCTAGCGGGGCTGTAGGGGCCAAGTGCTGTTACACACAGACACAGCTACAGACAAAACTCCCCCAGGTAGCCTCTAGCAGGGCTGTAGGGGCAAGTGCTGTTACACACAGACACAGCTACAGACAAAGCTCCCCCAGGTAGCCTCTAGCAGGGCTGTAGGGGCAAGTGCTGTTACACACAGACACAGCTACAGACAAATCTACCCCAGGTAGCCTCTAGCAGGGCTGTAGGGGCAAGTGCTGTTACACACAGACACAGCTACAGACAAAGCTCCCCCAGGTAGCCTCTAGCAGGGCTGTAGGGGCCAAGTGCTGTTACACACAGACACAGCTACAGACAAATCTACCCCAGGTAGCCTCTAGCAGGGCTGTAGGGGCAAGTGCTGTTACACACAGACACAGCTACAGACAAAGCTCCCCCAGGTTGCCTCTAGCAGGGCTGTAGGGGCCAAGTGCTGTTACACACAGACACAGCTACAGACAAAGCTCCCCCAGGTAGCCTCTAGCAGGGCTGTAGGGGCCAAGTGCTGTTACACACAGACACAGCTACAGACAAAGCTCCCCCAGGTAGCCTCTAGCAGGGCTGTAGGGGCCAAGTGCTGTTACACACAGACACAGCTACAGACAAAGCTACCCCAGGTAGCCTCTAGCAGGGCTGTAGGGGCCAAGTGCTGTTACACACAGACACAGCTACAGACAAAGCTCCCCCAGGTAGCCTCTAGCAGGGCTGTAGGGGCCAAGTGCTGTTACACACAGACACAGCTACAGACAAAGCTACCCCAGGTAGCCTCTAGCAGGGCTGTAGGGGCAAGTGCTGTTACACACAGACACAGCTACAGACAAATCTACCCCAGGTAGCCTCTAGCAGGGCTGTAGGGGCAAGTGCTGTTACACACAGACACAGCTACAGACAAAGCTCCCCCAGGTAGCCTCTAGCAGGGCTGTAGGGGCCAAGTGCTGTTACACACAGACACAGCTACAGACAAATCTACCCCAGGTAGCCTCTAGCAGGGCTGTAGGGGCAAGTGCTGTTACACACAGACACAGCTACAGACAAAGCTCCCCCAGGTTGCCTCTAGCAGGGCTGTAGGGGCCAAGTGCTGTTACACACAGACACAGCTACAGACAAAGCTCCCCCAGGTAGCCTCTAGCAGGGCTGTAGGGGCCAAGTGCTGTTACACACAGACACAGCTACAGACAAAGCTCCCCCAGGTAGCCTCTAGCAGGGCTGTAGGGGCCAAGTGCTGTTACACACAGACACAGCTACAGACAAAGCTACCCCAGGTAGCCTCTAGCAGGGCTGTAGGGGCCAAGTGCTGTTACACACAGACACAGCTACAGACAAAGCTCCCCCAGGTAGCCTCTAGCAGGGCTGTAGGGGCCAAGTGCTGTTACACACAGACACAGCTACAGACAAAGCTCCCCCAGGTAGCCTCTAGCAGGGCTGTAGGGGCCAAGTGCTGTTACACACAGACACAGCTACAGACAAATCTACCCCAGGTAGCCTCTAGCAGGGCTGTAGGGGCCAAGTGCTGTTACACACAGACACAGCTACAGACAAATCTACCCCAGGTAGCCTCTAGCAGGGCTGTAGGGGCCAAGTGCTGTTACACACAGCTACAGACAAAGCTCCCCCAGGTAGCCTCTAGCAGGGCTGTAGGGGCCAAGTGCTGTTGCACACAGACACAGCTACAGACAAATCTACCCCAGGTAGCCTCTAGCAGGGCTGTAGGGGCCAAGTGCTGTTGCACACAGACACAGCTACAGACAAATCTACCCCAGGTAGCCTCTAGCAGGGCTGTAGGGGCCAAGTGCTGTTACACACAGACACAGCTACAGACAAAGCTCCCCCAGGTAGCCTCTAGCAGGGCTGTAGGGCCAAGTGCTGTTACACACAGACACAGCTACAGACAAATCTACCCCAGGTAGCCTCTAGCAGGGCTGTAGGGGCCAAGTGCTGTTGCACACAGACACAGCTACAGACAAATCTACCCCAGGTAGCCTCTAGCAGGGCTGTAGGGGCCAAGTGCTGTTACACACAGACACAGCTACAGACAAAGCTCCCCCAGGTAGCCTCTAGCAGGGCTGTAGGGGCCAAGTGCTGTTACACAGACACAGCTACAGACAAATCTACCCCAGGTAGCCTCTAGCAGGGCTGTAGGGGCCAAGTGCTGTTACACACAGACACAGCTACAGACAAAGCTCCCCCAGGTAGCCTCTAGCAGGGCTGTAGGGGCCAAGTGCTGTTACACACAGACACAGCTACAGACAAAGCTACCCCAGGTAGCCTCTAGCAGGGCTGTAGGGGCCAAGTGCTGTTACACACAGACACAGCTACAGACAAAGCTCCCCCAGGTAGCCTCTAGCAGGGCTGTAGGGGCCAAGTGCTGTTACACACAGACACAGCTACAGACAAAGCTCCCCCAGGTAGCCTCTAGCAGGGCTGTAGGGGCCAAGTGCTGTTACACACAGACACAGCTACAGACAAAGCTACCCCAGGTAGCCTCTAGCAGGGCTGTAGGGGCCAAGTGCTGTTACACACAGACACAGCTACAGACAAAGCTCCCCCAGGTAGCCTCTAGCAGGGCTGTAGGGGCCAAGTGCTGTTACACACAGACACAGCTACAGACAAATCTACCCCAGGTAGCCTCTAGCAGGGCTGTAGGGGCCAAGTGCTGTTACACACAGACACAGCTACAGACAAAGCTCCCCCAGGTAGCCTCTAGCAGGGCTGTAGGGGCCAAGTGCTGTTACACACAGACACAGCTACAGACAAATCTACCCCAGGTAGCCTCTAGCAGGGCTGTAGGGTCCAAGTGCTGTTATACACAGACACAGCTACAGACAAAGCTCCCCCAGGTAGCCTCTAGCAGGGCTGTAGGGGCCAAGTGCTGTTGCACACAGACACAGCTACAGACAAAGCTCCCCCAGGTAGCCTCTAGCAGGGCTGTAGGGGCCAAGTGCTGTTACACACAGACACAGCTACAGACAAAGCTCCCCCAGGTAGCCTCTAGCAGGGCTGTAGGGGCCAAGTGCTGTTACACACAGACACAGCTACAGACAAATCTACCCCAGGTAGCCTCTAGCAGGGCTGTAGGGGCCAAGTGCTGTTACACACAGACACAGCTACAGACAAAGCTCCCCCAGGTAGCCTCTAGCAGGGCTGTAGGGGCCAAGTGCTGTTACACACAGACACAGCTACAGACAAAGCTCCCCCAGGTAGCCTCTAGCAGGGCTGTAGGGGCCAAGTGCTGTTACACACAGACACAGCTACAGACAAATCTACCCCAGGTAGCCTCTAGCAGGGCTGTAGGGGCCAAGTGCTGTTACACACAGACACAGCTACAGACAAAGCTCCCCCAGGTAGCCTCTAGCAGGGCTGTAGGGGCCAAGTGCTGTTACACACAGACACAGCTACAGACAAATCTACCCCAGGTAGCCTCTAGCAGTGCTGTAGGGGCCAAGTGCTGTTACACACAGACACAGCTACAGACAAATCTACCCCAGGTAGCCTCTAGCAGGGCTGTAGGGGCCAAGTGCTGTTACACACAGACACAGCTACAGACAAAGCTACCCCAGGTAGCCTTTAGCAGGGCTGTAGGGGCAAGTGCTGTTACACACAGACACAGCTACAGACAAAGCTCCCCCAGGTAGCCTCTAGCAGGGCTGTAGGGCCAAGTGCTGTTACACACAGACACAGCTACAGACAAAGCTCCCCCAGGTAGCCTCTAGCAGGGCTGTAGGGGCCAAGTGCTGTTACACACAGACACAGCTACAGACAAAGCTCCCCCAGGTAGCCTCTAGCGGGGCTGTAGGGGCCAAGTGCTGTTGCACACAGACACAGCTACAGACAAATCTACCCCAGGTAGCCTCTAGCAGGGCTGTAGGAGCCAAGTGCTGTTGCACACAGACACAGCTACAGACAAATCTACCCCAGGTAGCCTCTAGCAGGGCTGTAGGGGCCAAGTGCTGTTGCACACAGACACAGCTACAGACAAATCTACCCCAGGTAGCCTCTAGCAGGGCTGTAGGGGCCAAGTGCTGTTACACACAGACACAGCTACAGACAAAGCTCCCCCAGGTAGCCTCTAGCAGGGCTGTAGGGCCAAGTGCTGTTACACACAGACACAGCTACAGACAAATCTACCCCAGGTAGCCTCTAGCAGGGCTGTAGGGGCCAAGTGCTGTTGCACACAGACACAGCTACAGACAAAGCTCCCCCAGGTAGCCTCTAGCAGGGCTGTAGGGGCCAAGTGCTGTTACACACAGACACAGCTACAGACAAAGCTCCCCCAGGTAGCCTCTTGCAGGGCTGTAGGGGCCAAGTGCTGTTGCACACAGACACAGCTACAGACAAATCTACCCCAGGTAGCCTCTAGCAGGGCTGTAGGGGCCAAGTGCTGTTACACACAGACACAGCTACAGACAAAGCTCCCCCAGGTAGCCTCTAGCAGGGCTATAGGGGCCAAGTGCTGTTGCACACAGACACAGCTACAGACAAATCTACCCCAGGTAGCCTCTAGCAGGGCTGTAGGGGCCAAGTGCTGTTACACACAGACACAGCTACAGACAAAGCTCCCCCAGGTAGCCTCTAGCAGGGCTGTAGGGCCAAGTGCTGTTACACACAGACACAGCTACAGACAAATCTACCCCAGGTAGCCTCTAGCAGGGCTGTAGGGGCCAAGTGATGTTGCACACAGACACAGCTACAGACAAAGCTCCCCCAGGTAGCCTCTAGCAGGGCTGTAGGGGCCAAGTGCTGTTACACACAGACACAGCTACAGACAAAGCTCCCCCAGGTAGCCTCTAGCAGGGCTGTAGGGGCCAAGTGCTGTTACACACAGACACAGCTACAGACAAATCTACCCCAGGTAGCCTCTAGCAGGGCTGTAGGGGCCAAGTGCTGTTACACACAGACACAGCTACAGACAAAGCTCCCCCAGGTAGCCTCTAGCAGGGCTGTAGGGGCCAAGTGCTGTTACACACAGACACAGCTACAGACAAAGCTCCCCCAGGTAGCCTCTAGCAGGGCTGTAGGGGCCAAGTGCTGTTACACACAGACACAGCTACAGACAAATCTACCCCAGGTAGCCTCTAGCAGGGCTGTAGGGGCCAAGTGCTGTTACACACAGACACAGCTACAGACAAAGCTCCCCCAGGTAGCCTCTAGCAGGGCTGTAGGGGCCAAGTGCTGTTACACACAGACACAGCTACAGACAAATCTACCCCAGGTAGCCTCTAGCAGGGCTGTAGGGGCCAAGTGCTGTTACACACAGACACAGCTACAGACAAATCTACCCCAGGTAGCCTCTAGCGGGGCTGTAGGGGCCAAGTGCTGTTACACACAGACACAGCTACAGACAAATCTACCCCAGGTAGCCTCTAGCAGGGCTGTAGGGGCCAAGTGCTGTTACACACAGACACAGCTACAGACAAATCTACCCCAGGTAGCCTCTAGCAGTGCTGTAGGGGCCAAGTGCTGTTACACACAGACACAGCTACAGACAAATCTACCCCAGGTAGCCTCTAGCAGGGCTGTAGGGGCCAAGTGCTGTTACACACAGACACAGCTACAGACAAATCTACCCCAGGTAGCCTCTAGCAGGGCTGTAGGGGCCAAGTGCTGTTACACACAGACACAGCTACAGACAAATCTACCCCAGGTAGCCTCTAGCAGGGCTGTAGGGCCAAGTGCTGTTACACACAGACAAAGCTACAGACAAAGCTCCCCCAGGTAGCCTCTAGCAGGGCTGTAGGGGCCAAGTGCTGTTACACACAGACACAGCTACAGACAAATCTACCCCAGGTAGCCTCTAGCAGGGCTGTAGGGGCAAGTGCTGTTACACACAGACACAGCTACAGACAAAGCTCCCCCAGGTAGCCTCTAGCAGGGCTGTAGGGGCAAGTGCTGTTACACACAGACACAGCTACAGACAAATCTACCCCAGGTAGCCTCTAGCAGGGCTGTAGGGGCAAGTGCTGTTACACACAGACACAGCTACAGACAAAGCTCCCCCAGGTAGCCTCTAGCAGGGCTGTAGGGGCAAGTGCTGTTACACACAGACACAGCTACAGACAAAGCTCCCCCAGGTAGCCTCTAGCAGGGCTGTAGGGGCAAGTGCTGTTACACACAGACACAGCTACAGACAAAGCTCCCCCAGGTAGCCTCTAGCAGGGCTGTAGGGGCAAGTGCTGTTACACACAGACACAGCTACAGACAAAGCTCCCCCAGGTAGCCTCTAGCAGGGCTGTAGGGGCCAAGTGCTGTTACACACAGACACAGCTACAGACAAATCTACCCCAGGTAGCCTCTAGCAGGGCTGTAGGGGCAAGTGCTGTTACACACAGACACAGCTACAGACAAATCTACCCCAGGTAGCCTCTAGCAGGGCTGTAGGGGCCAAGTGCTGTTACACACAGACACAGCTACAGACAAATCTACCCCAGGTAGCCTCTAGCAGGGCTGTAGGGGCCAAGTGCTGTTACACACAGACACAGCTACAGACAAATCTACCCCAGGTAGCCTCTAGCAGGGCTGTAGGGGCCAAGTGCTGTTACACACAGACACAGCTACAGACAAATCTACCCCAGGTAGCCTCTAGCAGGGCTGTAGGGGCCAAGTGCTGTTACACACAGACACAGCTACAGACAAATCTACCCCAGGTAGCCTCTAGCAGGGCTGTAGGGGCCAAGTGCTGTTACACACAGACACAGCTACAGACAAATCTACCCCAGGTAGCCTCTAGCAGGGCTGTAGGGGCCAAGTGCTGTTACACACAGACACAGCTACAGACAAATCTACCCCAGGTAGCCTCTAGCAGGGCTGTAGGGGCAAGTGCTGTTACACACAGCTACAGACAAAGCTCCCCCAGGTAGCCTCTAGCAGGGCTGTAGGGGCAAGTGCTGTTGCACACAGACACAGCTACAGATAAAGCTCCCCAAGGTAGCCTCTAGCGGGGCTGTAGGGGCCAAGTGCTGTTACACACAGACACAGCTACAGACAAATCTACCCCAGGTAGCCTCTAGCAGGGCAGTAGGGGCAAGTGCTGTTACACACAGCTACAGACAAAGCTCCCCCAGGTAGCCTCTAGCAGGGCTGTAGGGGCAAGTGCTGTTGCACACAGACACAGCTACAGATAAAGCTCCCCAAGGTAGCCTCTAGCAGGGCTGTAGGGGCCAAGTGCTGTTGCACACAGACACAGCTACAGACAAATCTACCCCAGGTAGCCTCTAGCAGGGCTGTAGGGGCCAAGTGCTGTTACACACAGACACAGCTACAGACAAATCTACCCCAGGTAGCCTCTAGCAGGGCTGTAGGGGCCAAGTGCTGTTACACACAGACACAGCTACAGACAAAGCTCCCCCAGGTAGCCTCTAGCAGGGCTGTAGGGGCCAAGTGCTGTTACACACAGACACAGCTACAGACAAATCTACCCCAGGTAGCCTCTAGCAGGGCTGTAGGGGCCAAGTGCTGTTGCACACAGACACAGCTACAGACAAATCTACCCCAGGTAGCCTCTAGCAGGGCTGTAGGGGCCAAGTGCTGTTACACACAGACACAGCTACAGACAAAGCTCCCCCAGGTAGCCTCTAGCAGGGCTGTAGGGGCCAAGTGCTGTTACACACAGACACAGCTACAGACAAAGCTCCCCCAGGTAGCCTCTAGCAGGGCTGTAGGGGCCAAGTGCTGTTACACACAGACACAGCTACAGACAAAGCTCCCCCAGGTAGCCTCTAGCAGGGCTGTAGGGGACAAGTGCTGTTACACACAGACACAGCTACAGACAAAGCTACCCCAGGTAGCCTCTAGCAGGGCTGTAGGGGCCAAGTGCTGTTACACACAGACACAGCTACAGACAAAGCTCCCCCAGGTAGCCTCTAGCAGGGCTGTAGGGGCCAAGTGCTGTTACACACAGACACAGCTACAGACAAAGCTACCCCAGGTAGCCTCTAGCAGGGCTGTAGGGGCCAAGTGCTGTTACACACAGACACAGCTACAGACAAAGCTCCCCCAGGTAGCCTCTAGCAGGGCTGTAGGGGCCAAGTGCTGTTACACACAGACACAGCTACAGACAAAGCTCCCCCAGGTAGCCTCTAGCAGGGCTGTAGGGGCCAAGTGCTGTTACACACAGACACAGCTACAGATAAAGCTCCCCCAGGTAGCCTCTAGCGGGGCTGTAGGGGCCAAGTGCTGTTACACACAGACACAGCTACAGACAAATCTACCCCAGGTAGCCTCTAGCAGGGCTGTAGGGGCCAAGTGCTGTTACACACAGACACAGCTACAGACAAATCTACCCCAGGTAGCCTCTAGCAGGGCTGTAGGGGCCAAGTGCTGTTACACACAGACACAGCTACAGACAAAGCTCCCCCAGGTAGCCTCTAGCAGGGCTGTAGGGGCCAAGTGCTGTTACACACAGACACAGCTACAGACAAAGCTCCCCCAGGTAGCCTCTAGCAGGGCTGTAGGGGCCAAGTGCTGTTACACACAGACACAGCTACAGACAAAGCTCCCCCAGGTAGCCTCTAGCGGGGCTGTAGGGGCCAAGTGCTGTTACACACAGACACAGCTACAGACAAATCTACCCCAGGTAGCCTCTAGCAGGGCTGTAGGGGCCAAGTGCTGTTACACACAGACACAGCTACAGACAAATCTACCCCAGGTAGCCTCTAGCAGGGCTGTAGGGGCCAAGTGCTGTTACACACAGACACAGCTACAGACAAAGCTCCCCCAGGTAGCCTCTAGCAGGGCTGTAGGGGCCAAGTGCTGTTACACACAGACACAGCTACAGACAAATCTACCCCAGGTAGCCTCTAGCAGGGCTGTAGGGGCAAGTGCTGTTGCACACAGACAAAGCTACAGACAAAGCTCCCCCAGGTAGCCTCTAGCAGGGCTGTAGGGGCAAGTGCTGTTGCACACAGACAAAGCTACAGACAAAGCTCCCCCAGGTAGCCTCTAACAGGGCTGTAGGGGCAAGTGCTGTCACACAGGCAAAGCTTCCCCAGGTAGCCTCTAGCAGGGCTGTAGGGGCAAGTGCTGTTACACAGACAAAGCTACAGACAAAGCTCCCCAAGGTAGCCTCTAGCGGGGCTGTAGGGGCCAAGTGCTGTTACACACAGACACAGCTACAGACAAATCTACCCCAGGTAGCCTCTAGCAGGGCTGTAGGGGCAAGTGCTGTTACACACAGCTACAGACAAAGCTCCCCCAGGTAGCCTCTAGCAGGGCTGTAGGGGCAAGTGCTGTTGCACACAGACACAGCTACAGATAAAGCTCCCCAAGGTAGCCTCTAGCGAGGCTGTAGGGGCCAAGTGCTGTTACACACAGACACAGCTACAGACAAATCTACCCCAGGTAGCCTCTAGCAGGGCTGTAGGGGCCAAGTGCTGTTACACACAGACACAGCTACAGACAAATCTACCCCAGGTAGCCTCTAGCAGGGCTGTAGGGGCAAGTGCTGTTACACACAGACACAGCTACAGACAAATCTACCCCAGGTAGCCTCTAGCGGGGCTGTAGGGGCCAAGTGCTGTTACACACAGACACAGCTACAGACAAATCTACCCCAGGTAGCCTCTAGCAGGGCTGTAGGGGCAAGTGCTGTTACACACAGACACAGCTACAAACAAATCTACCCCAGGTAGCCTCTAGCAGGGCTGTAGGGGCAAGTGCTGTTACACACAGACACAACTACAGACAAATCTACCCCAGGTAGCCTCTAGCAGGGCTGTAGGGGCCAAGTGCTGTTACACACAGACACAGCTACAGACAAAGCTCCCCCAGGTAGCCTCTAGCGGGGCTGTAGGGGCAAGTGCTGTTACACACAGACACAGCTACAGACAAAGCTCCCCCAGGTAGCCTCTAGCAGGGCTGTAGGGGCAAGTGCTGTTACACACAGACACAGCTACAGACAAAGCTCCCCCAGGTAGCCTCTAGCAGGGCTGTAGGGGCCAAGTGCTGTTACACACAGACACAGCTACAGACAAATCTACCCCAGGTAGCCTCTAGCAGGGCTGTAGGGGCCAAGTGCTGTTACACACAGACACAGCTACAGACAAATCTACCCCAGGTAGCCTCTAGCAGGGCTGTAGGGGCCAAGTGCTGTTACACACAGACACAGCTACAGACAAAGCTCCCCCAGGTAGCCTCTAGCAGGGCTGTAGGGGCCAAGTGCTGTTACACACAGACACAGCTACAGACAAATCTACCCCAGGTAGCCTCTAGCAGGGCTGTAGGGGCCAAGTGCTGTTACACACAGACACAGCTACAGACAAATCTACCCCAGGTAGCCTCTAGCAGGGCTGTAGGGGCCAAGTGCTGTTACACACAGACACAGCTACAGACAAAGCTCCCCCAGGTAGCCTCTAGCAGGGCTGTAGGGTCCAAGTGCTGTTACACACAGACACAGCTACAGACAAATCTACCCCAGGTAGCCTCTAGCAGGGCTGTAGGGGCCAAGTGCTGTTACACACAGACACAGCTACAGACAAATCTACCCCAGGTAGCCTCTAGCAGGGCTGTAGGGGCAAGTGCTGTTACACACAGACACAGCTACAGACAAAGCTCCCCCAGGTAGCCTCTAGCAGGGCTGTAGGGGCAAGTGCTGTTACACACAGACACAGCTACAGACAAATCTACCCCAGGTAGCCTCTAGCAGGGCTGTAGGGGCCAAGTGCTGTTACACACAGACACAGCTACAGACAAATCTACCCCAGGTAGCCTCTAGCAGGGCTGTAGGGGCAAGTGCTGTTACACACAGACACAGCTACAGACAAATCTACCCCAGGTAGCCTCTAGCAGGGCTGTAGGGGCCAAGTGCTGTTACACACAGACACAGCTACAGACAAATCTACCCCAGGTAGCCTCTAGCAGGGCTGTAGGGGCAAGTGCTGTCACACACAGACAAAGCTTCCCCAGGTAGCCTCTAGCGGGGCTGTAGGGGCAAGTGCTGTTACACACAGACAAAGCTACAGACAAAGCTCCCCCAGGTAGCCTCTAGCGGGGCTGTAGGGGCAAGTGCTGTTACACACAGACACAGCTACAGATAAAGCTACCCCAGGTAGCCTCTAGCAGGGCTGTAGGGGCAAGTGCTGTCACACACAGACAAAGCTTCCCCAGGTAGCCTCTAGCGGGGTTGTAAGGGCAAGTGCTGTTACACAGACAAAGCTCCCCCAGGTAGCCTCTAGCAGGGCTGTAGGGGCAAGTGCTGTTGCACACACACAGACAAAGCCCCCCCAGGTAGCCTCTAGCAGGGCTGTAGGGGCAAGTGCTGTTACACACAGCCACAGACAAAGCTCCCCCAGGTAGCCTCTAGCAGGGCTGTAGGGGCAAGTGCTGTTGCACACAGACAAAGCTACAGACAAAGCTCCCCCAGGTAGCCTCTAGCAGGGCTGTAGGGGCAAGTGCTGTTGCACACAGACAAAGCTACAGACAAAGCTCCCCCAGGTAGCCTCTAGCAGGGCTGTAGGGGCAAGTGCTGTTGCACACAGACAAAGCTACAGACAAAGCTCCCCCAGGTAGCCTCTAGCAGGGCTGTAGGGGCAAGTGCTGTTACAAACAGACAAAGCTCCCCCAGGTAGCCTCTAGCGGGGCTGTAGGGGCAAGTGCTGTTACACACAAAGCTACAGACAAAGCTCCCCCAGGTAGCCTCTAGCAGGGCTGTAGGGGCAAGTGCTGTTACACAGACAAAGCTCCCCCAGGTAGCCTCTAGCAGGGCTGTAGGGGCAAGTGCTGTTGCACACAGACAAAGCTACAGACAAAGCTCCCCCAGGTAGCCTCTAGCAGGGCTGTAGGGGCAAGTGCTGTTACAAACAGACAAAGCTACAGACAAAGCTCCCCCAGGTAGCCTCTAGCAGGGCTGTAGGGGCAAGTGCTGTTACACAGACAAAGCTCCCCCAGGTAGCCTCTAGCAGGGCTGTAGGGGCAAGTGCTGTTACACAGACAAAGCTCCCCAGGTAGCCTCTAGCAGGGCTGTAGGGGCAAGTGCTGTCACACACACAGACAAAGCTCCCCCCAGGTAGCCTCTAGCGGGGCTGTAGGGGCAAGTGCTGTTACACACAAAGCTACAGACAAAGCTCCCCCAGGTAGCCTCTAGCAGGGCTGTAGGGCAAAGTGCTGTTGCACACAGGCAAAGCTTCCCCAGGTAGCCTCTAGCAGGGCTGTAGGGGCAAGTGCTGTTACAAACAGACAAAGCTACAGACAAAGCTCCCCCAGGTAGCCTCTAGCAGGGCTGTAGGGGCAAGTGCTGTTGCACACAGACACAGCTACAGACAAAGCTTCCCCAGGTAGCCTCTAGCAGGGCTGTAGGGGCCAAGTGCTGTTACACACAGACACAGCTACAGACAAAGCTCCCCCAGGTAGCCTCTAGCAGGGCTGTAGGGGCCAAGTGCTGTTACACACAGACACAGCTACAGACAAATCTACCCCAGGTAGCCTCTAGCAGGGCTGTAGGGGCCAAGTGCTGTTACACACAGACACAGCTACAGACAAAGCTCCCCCAGGTAGCCTCTAGCAGGGCTGTAGGGGCAAGTGCTGTTACACACAGACACAGCTACAGACAAAGCTCCCCCAGGTAGCCTCTAGCAGGGCTGTAGGGGCCAAGTGCTGTTGCACACAGACACAGCTACAGACAAAGCTCCCCCAGGTAGCCTCTAGCAGGGCTGTAGGGGCCAAGTGCTGTTACACACAGACACAGCTACAGACAAAGCTCCCCCAGGTAGCCTCTAGCAGGGCTGTAGTGGCCAAGTGCTGTTGCACACAGACACAGCTACAGACAAATCTACCCCAGGTAGCCTCTAGCAGGGCTGTAGGGGCCAAGTGCTGTTACACACAGACACAGCTACAGACAAAGCTCCCCCAGGTAGCCTCTAGCAGGGCTGTAGGGGCCAAGTGCTGTTACACACAGACACAGCTACAGACAAAGCTCCCCCATGTAGCCTCTAGCAGGGCTGTAGGGGCCAAGTGCTGTTACACACAGACACAGCTACAGACAAATCTACCCCAGGTAGCCTCTAGCAGGGCTGTAGGGGCCAAGTGCTGTTGCACACAGACACAGCTACAGACAAAGCTCCCCCAGGTAGCCTCTAGCGGGGCTGTAGGGGCAAGTGCTGTTACACACAGACACAGCTACAGACAAAGCTCCCCCAGGTAGCCTCTAGCAGGGCTGTAGGGGCCAAGTGCTGTTACACACAGACACAGCTACAGACAAAGCTACCCCAGGTAGCCTCTAGCAGGGCTGTAGGGGCCAAGTGCTGTTACACACAGACACAGCTACAGACAAAGCTCCCCCAGGTAGCCTCTAGCAGGGCTGTAGGGGCCAAGTGCTGTTACACACAGACACAGCTACAGACAAAGCTCCCCCAGGTAGCCTCTAGCAGGGCTGTAGGGGCCAAGTGCTGTTACACACAGACACAGCTACAGACAAATCTACCCCAGGTAGCCTCTAGCAGGGCTGTAGGGGCCAAGTGCTGTTACACACAGACACAGCTACAGACAAAGCTCCCCCAGGTAGCCTCTAGCAGGGCTGTAGGGGCAAGTGCTGTTACACACAGACACAGCTACAGACAAAGCTCCCCCAGGTAGCCTCTAGCAGGGCTGTAG
Organism: Lampetra fluviatilis; assembly: GCF_964198595.1. NCBI lineage: Eukaryota > Metazoa > Chordata > Hyperoartia > Petromyzontiformes > Petromyzontidae > Lampetra > Lampetra fluviatilis. The sequence goes on from NW_027621091.1 coordinate 47,481, forward strand.
GGGCCAAGTGCTGTTGCACACAGACACAGCTACAGACAAAGCTCCCCCAGGTAGCCTCTAGCAGGGCTGTAGGGGCCAAGTGCTGTTACACACAGACACAGCTACAGACAAAGCTCCCCCAGGTAGCCTCTAGCAGGGCTGTAGTGGCCAAGTGCTGTTGCACACAGACACAGCTACAGACAAATCTACCCCAGGTAGCCTCTAGCAGGGCTGTAGGGGCCAAGTGCTGTTACACACAGACACAGCTACAGACAAAGCTCCCCCGGTAGCCTCTAGCAGGGCTGTAGGGGGCAAGTGCTGTTGCACACAGACACAGCTACAGACAAATCTACCCCAGGTAGCCTCTAGCAGGGCTGTAGGGGCCAAGTGCTGTTACACACAGACACAGCTACAGACAAAGCTCCCCCAGGTAGCCTCTAGCAGGGCTGTAGGGCCAAGTGCTGTTACACACAGACACAGCTACAGACAAATCTACCCCAGGTAGCCTCTAGCAGGGCTGTAGGGGCCAAGTGCTGTTGCACACAGACACAGCTACAGACAAATCTACCCCAGGTAGCCTCTAGCAGGGCTGTAGGGGCCAAGTGCTGTTACACACAGACACAGCTACAGACAAATCTACCCCAGGTAGCCTCTAGCAGGGCTGTAGGGGCAAGTGCTGTCACACACAGACAAAGCTTCCCCAGGTAGCCTCTAGCGGGGCTGTAGGGGCAAGTGCTGTTACACACAGACAAAGCTACAGACAAAGCTCCCCCAGGTAGCCTCTAGCGGGGCTGTAGGGGCAAGTGCTGTTACACACAGACACAGCTACAGATAAAGCTACCCCAGGTAGCCTCTAGCAGGGCTGTAGGGGCAAGTGCTGTCACACACAGACAAAGCTTCCCCAGGTAGCCTCTAGCGGGGTTGTAAGGGCAAGTGCTGTTACACAGACAAAGCTCCCCCAGGTAGCCTCTAGCAGGGCTGTAGGGGCAAGTGCTGTTACACACAGCCACAGACAAAGCTCCCCCAGGTAGCCTCTAGCAGGGCTGTAGGGGCAAGTGCTGTTGCACACAGACAAAGCTACAGACAAAGCTCCCCCAGGTAGCCTCTAGCAGGGCTGTAGGGGCAAGTGCTGTTGCACACAGACAAAGCTACAGACAAAGCTCCCCCAGGTAGCCTCTAGCAGGGCTGTAGGGGCAAGTGCTGTTGCACACAGACAAAGCTACAGACAAAGCTCCCCCTGGTAGCCTCTAGCAGGGCTGTAGGGGCAAGTGCTGTTACAAACAGACAAAGCTCCCCCAGGTAGCCTCTAGCGGGGCTGTAGGGGCAAGTGCTGTTACACACAAAGCTACAGACAAAGCTCCCCCAGGTAGCCTCTAGCAGGGCTGTAGGGGCAAGTGCTGTTGCACACAGACAAAGCTACAGACAAAGCTCCCCCAGGTAGCCTCTAGCAGGGCTGTAGGGGCAAGTGCTGTTACAAACAGACAAAGCTACAGACAAAGCTCCCCCAGGTAGCCTCTAGCAGGGCTGTAGGGGCAAGTGCTGTTACACAGACAAAGCTCCCCAGGTAGCCTCTAGCAGGGCTGTAGGGGCAAGTGCTGTCACACACACAGACAAAGCTCCCCCCAGGTAGCCTCTAGCGGGGCTGTAGGGGCAAGTGCTGTTACACACAAAGCTACAGACAAAGCTCCCCCAGGTAGCCTCTAGCAGGGCTGTAGGGCAAAGTGCTGTTGCACACAGGCAAAGCTTCCCCAGGTAGCCTCTAGCAGGGCTGTAGGGGCAAGTGCTGTTACACAGACAAAGCTACAGACAAAGCTCCCCCAGGTTGCCTCTAGCAGGGCTGTAGGGGCAAGTGCTGTTACACACACAAAGCTTCCCCAGGTAGCCTCTAGCAGGGCTGTACGGGCAAGTGCTGTTGCACACAGACACAGCTACAGACAAAGCTTCCCCAGGTAGCCTCTAGCAGGGCTCTAGGGGCAAGTGCTGTCACACAGGCAAAGCTCCCCCAGGTAGCCTCTTAGCAGGGAGTTGGCGGCCGCCATCTTGCGTGGGGGTCTCGGAGCTGCGACTTTCCCCAACCGCCCCCTGGCCAAGATGGCCGTCGGTTTAGTGGCGTCGCGCGCGATGACGACATACGATGTCGTCACGATGAGTCTACGTCATGTCACCCCCACCCCACCTCCCCGATCTGTCAATGACGTCATGTTAACCCGCCCGCTTTGTCCTTGTGAATGACGTCATTTCACCACCTCGCTCCTCTGTGAATGACGTCATGTGAACCCGCCCGCTTTGTCCTTGTGAATGACGTCATTTCACCACCTCGCTCCTCTGTGAATGACGTCATGTGAACCCGCCCGCTTTGTCCTTGTGAATGACGTAATTTCACCCCCTCGCTCCTCTGTGAATGACGTCATATCACCCCACCTCCGCTCCGCCGTTGTGAATGACGTCACCCCCGACTCTCAATCTCTGTGAATGACGTCACGTCACTTGCCCCGTACGTCCTTGTGAATGACGTCACCCCCGACGCTAAATCTCTGTTAATGACGTCACGTCACTTGCCCCGTACGTCCTTGTGAATGACGTCACGTCACGCACGACCCACGCTCCTTGTGAATGACGTCACGTCACAACCCACGCTCTTTGTGAATGACGTCACGTCACAAAACTCCGCTCCTTGTGAATGACGTCACGTCTCAAACCTCACTCCTTGTGAATGACGTCACGTCACAAAACTCCGCTCTTTGTTAATGACGTCACGTCACAAACCTAAGCTTCTTGTGAATGACGTCACGTCACAGACCTCCGCTCCTTTTGAATGACGTCACGTCACAGACCTCCGCTCCTTTTGAATGACGTTACGTCACAAACCTCCGCTCCTTGTGTATGACGTCATGTCACATAAACCTCAGCACCTTAATGACGTCACGTCACAAACCTCCTCTCCCCGTGAATGACGTCACATCACAAACCTCCGCTCCTTGTGAATGACGTCTTGTGACATAAACCTCGGCACCTTGTTAATGACGTCATGTCACAGACCTCCTCTCCCAGTGAATGACGTCACGCAACAGACCTCCGCTCCTTATGAATGACGTCATGTCACATACAACCTCCGCTCCTTGTGAATGACGTCACGTCACAGACCTCCGCTCCTTGTGAATGACGTCACGCCACAGACCTCCTCTCCCAGTGAATGACGTCACGCCACAGATCTCCGCTGCTTATGAATGACGTCACGCCACAGACCTCCTCTCCCCGTGAATGACGTCATGTCACATAAACCCCGCTCCTTGTGAATGACGTCACGCCACAGACCTCCTCTCCCAGTGAATGACGTCATGTCACATAAACCTCCTCTCCCCGTGAATGACGTCACGCCACAGACCTCCGCTCCTTATGAATGACGTCACGCCACAGACCTCCACTCCTTGTTAATGACGTCACGCCAAATACAACCTCCTCTCCCAGTGAATGACGTCATGTCACCCGTGCTAGCTGGGAGTTTACTAGGCCTCACGATCAACGATCTCCGACTTTGAGTGAAGAAATTTTTGTTGCAAAAATTCGTTGCGAAGTTTAAATTAAAATTTAAATACAAATTCTTAGACACTTTACATGTTTGCAGCAGCAGCAGCAGCGATTATCATTTTTATTATTTTGTAATCATCTACGAAGACATCAACATATAGCGGTGAGTGGTGGGTGGGTGGGTGAGTGGGTGAGTGAGTGGGTGAGTGAGTGGGTGGGTGAGTGGGTGGGTGAGTGGGTGGGTGAGTGGGTGGGTGGGTGGGTGAGTGAGTGGGTGGGTGGGTGGGTGAGTGGGTGGGTGGGTGAGTGGGTGGTTGGGTGGGTGAGTGGGTGGGTGGGTGAGTGGGTGGTTGGGTGGGTGAGTGGGTGGGTGGGTGAGTGGGTGGTTGGGTGGGTGAGTGGGTGGGTGAGTGAGTGGGTGGTTGGGTGGGTGAGTGGGTGGGTGGGTGAGTGGGTGGTTGGGTGGGTGAGTGGGTGGGTGAGTGGGTGAGTGGGTGGGTGGGTGAGTGGGTGGGTGAGTGGGTGGGTGAGTGGGTGGGTGGGTGGGTGAGTGAGTGGGTGGGTGGGTGGGTGAGTGGGTGGGTGGGTGAGTGGGTGGTTGGGTGGGTGAGTGGGTGGGTGGGTGAGGTGAGTGGGTGGGTGGGTGAGTGGGTGGTTGGGTGGGTGAGTGGGTGGGTGGGTGAGTGGGTGGTTGGGTGGGTGAGTGGGTGGGTGAGTGGGTGGAGTGGGTGGGTGGGTGAGTGGGTGGGTGAGTGGGTGGGTGAGTGGGTGGGTGGGTGGGTGAGTGAGTGGGTGGGTGGGTGGGTGAGTGGGTGGGTGGGTGAGTGGGTGGTTGGGTGGGTGAGTGGGTGGGTGGGTGAGTGGGTGGTTGGGTGGGTGAGTGGGTGGGTGAGTGGGTGAGTGGGTGGGTGGGTGGGTGAGTGGGTGGGTGGGTGGGTGAGTGGGTGGGTGAGTGGGTGGGTGAGTGGGTGGGGTGGGTGAGTGGGTGAGTGAGTGGGTGAGTGGGTGAGTGAGTGGGTGAGTGGGTGAGTGAGTGGGTGAGTGGGTGAGTGGGTGGGTGAGTGAGTGAGTGGGTGAGTGAGTGAGTGGGTGGGTGAGTGAGTGGGTGGGTGGGTGAGTGGTGGGTGGGTGGGTGGGTGAGTGGGTGGGTGGGTGAGTGGGTGGGTGGGTGGGGTGAGTGAGTGGGTGGGTGGGTGAGTGAGTGGGTGGGTGGGTGAGTGGGTGAGTGGGTGGGTGAGTGGTGGGTGGGTGGGTGGGTGAGTGGGTGGGTGGGTGAGTGGGTGGGTGGGTGGGTGGGTGAGTGAGTGGGTGGGTGGGTGAGTGGGTGGGTGGGTGGGTGAGTGGGTGGGTGGGTGGGTGGGTGGGGTGGGTGAGTGGGTGGGTGGGTGGGTGGGTGGGTGGGTGAGTGGTGGGTGGGTGGGTGGGTGAGGTGGGTGGGTGGGTGGAGTGGGTGGGTGGGTGGGTGGGTGGGTGGGTGGTGAGTGGGTGGGTGGGTGAGTGAGTGGGTGGGTGGGTGAGTGAGTGGGTGGGTGGGTGGGTGGGTGAGTGGTGGGTGGGTGGGTGAGTGGGTGGGTGGGTGGGTGAGTGGGTGGGTGGGTGGGTGGGTGGGTGGGTGAGTGAGTGGGTGGGTGGGTGAGTGAGTGGGGTGGGTGGGTGAGTGGGTGGGTGGGTGGGTGGGTGAGTGGGTGGGTGGGTGAGTGGGTGGGTGGGTGGGTGGGTGAGTGGTGGGTGGGTGGGTGAGTGGTGGGTGGGTGGGTGGGTGAGTGGGTGGGTGGGTGGGTGAGTGGGTGGGTGGGTGGGTGGGTGAGTGGTGGGTGGGTGGGTGGAGTGAGTGGGTGGGTGGGTGAGTGGGTGGGTGGGTGGGTGGGGTGAGTGGGTGAGTGGGTGGGTGAGTGGGTGAGTGGGTGAGTGAGTGGGTGGGTGGGGTGAGTGAGTGGGTGGGTGGGTGGGTGAGTGGGTGGGTGGGTGGGTGGGTGGGTGAGTGGGTGGGTGGGTGGGTGGGTGGGTGGTGGGTGGTGAGTGGGTGAGTGGGTGGGTGGGTGGGTGGGTGAGTGGGTGGGTGGGTGAGTGGGTGGGTGGGTGAGTGGGTGAGTGGGTGGGTGAGTGGGTGGGTGGGTAAGTGGGTGAGTGGGTGAGTGGGTGGGTGAGTGGGTGGGTGAGTGGGTGGGTGGGTGAGTGGGTGAGTGGGTGAGTGGGTGGGTGGGTGAGTGAGTGGGTGGGTGGGTGGGTGAGTGGGTGGGTGGGTGAGTGGGTGAGTGGGTGGGTGAGTGGGTGGGTGGGTAGTGGGTGAGTGGGTGGGTGAGTGGGTGGGTGAGTGAGTGGTGGGTGAGTGGGTGAGTGGGTGGGTGAGTGAGTGAGTGGGTGTGTGGGTGAGTGAGTGGGTGGGTGGGTGAGTGGGTGGGTGGGTGAGTGAGTGGGTGGGTGGGTGAGTGGGTGGGTGGGTGAGTGGGTGAGTGGGTGGGTGAGTGAGTGAGTGGGTGAGTGGGTGAGTGAGTGGGTGGGTGGGTGAGTGGGTGGGTGGGTGAGTGAGTGGGTGGGTGGGTGAGTGGGTGGGTGGGTGAGTGGGTGAGTGGGTGGGTGAGTGAGTGAGTGGGTGAGTGGGTGAGTGAGTGAGTGGGTGGGTGGGTGGGTGGTGGGTGAGTGAGTGGGGTGGGTGGGTGAGTGGGTGGGTGTGGGTGGTGGTGAGTGGGTGGGTGAGTGGGTGGGTGGGTAAGTGGGTGAGTGGGTGAGTGGGTGGGTGAGTGGGTGGGTGAGTGGGTGGGTGGGTGAGTGGGTGAGTGGGTGAGTGGGTGGGTGGGTGAGTGAGTGGGTGGGTGGGTGGGTGAAGTGGATGGGTGGGTGAGTG